>NC_061090.1:54440599-54521796 GCF_015104395.2 Macrobrachium nipponense | reverse complement strand
CTGGGGGCTCTGCCCTCGAAGACGACCCGGCGTTCAGGAGACTGTGCCAGTCTGGAGGTAGGGCCATCTCCTACCTCGCCCATTCAGACGGCAAACCTGTGGGCCAACTTGGTGCTCCGTCGTAATGACGCAGTCCTTACACGAGTAGCCAAGGGGGCTGGGCGTGAGGCGGTAAATGGACTTCGTAATGGAACCTATCAAGAGTTCCCTCCGCTCTTTCCTGGAGAGATGGTGGACGCTGCAGTGGAGAGACGGCGCACTGATGACAGTGACCGTCTGGTTCACCAGGCAGTCTCGAAGGTTTCTGGGCAACCTCGAGCTACTGTGGCTAAGCCTAAGAGTTTAGCTAGCGCTTCCTCGGCTGCTAAGACGGCTGCTCCATCGAAGCCCCGAGGAAAGACTCTTGCTGCTTCAACTTCTGGCAGAGGAGGCCGTAACCAGCCCTCCCTCCCAGACCTCCTTTCCCCGAGGAGGTGGTGGGAAGAAGTAGAAGCGAGGTGGGAAACGCTAGGACGGCATTCCCCCTCACCTGCTGCCAGAAGTGGGGGGGTGCCTGGCGAGCCACTGGGCAACTTGGCAGCGCTACGGTGCAGAGACCTGAATAGTAGACGTCCTTCGGGAGGGATATCTACTACCCTTCGAATCTCGGCCACCCCTCACCTCCAACCCGGTCCATCTTCAGACTTGTCCAGGGTTCTTCAAAGGACAACGCTCTTCGGCAGGAGATCAAGACCATGCTGACCAAACGAGCTGTTGAAATCGTCGAGGATCGGTCACCGGGCTTTTACAGCCGCCTTTTCTTAGTGGAGAAGGCATCGGGGGGCTGGCGCCCGGTGATAGATCTCTCTCCCCTGAACCGATTTGTTCGCCAGACTCGGTTCAAGATGGAGACGGCACGGTCCGTGCTCGACTCCATCAGGGAGAACGATTTCATGCTTTCAGTGGACTTGAAGGACGCGTATTTTCAAATACCCATCCATCAGTCCTCCAGAAAGTACCTCCGCTTCATCTTCGACGGGACGGTGTACCAATTCAGGGCACTTTGCTTCGGTCTGTCAACCGCCCCACAGGTGTTCACGAGATGTGATTCACTCTGGTGTCTGCTTGGGCCATTCGCACAGGATACGTCTTCTGAGGTATCCGCGACGATTGGCTGGTCCTGGCGAGCTGCCGCTCGCAGTTGCTGCAGGACAGGGATCGACTTCTCAAGTTTTGTCACGATCTGGGGATCGTGATATACTACGAGAAGTCCGATCTCGAACCCAAGCAGAAGATGAAGTACCTGGGTATGCTGATCGATACGGTAGCAGCTCAAGTCCGCCCTGCAGATTGAGGATCAGCAGATTCAGGGAGGCAGCTGGCTGGTTCCTGTCTCGGCAGGAACAGGCAGCTCAGCAATGGCAAGTCGTGATCGGCCACCTGTCGTCACTCGAGAAGTTAGTTCCTCACGGACGTCTTCACCTGCGGTCTCTCTAGTGGAGACTAAGGGAGAGTTGGTCACAGGTAAAGGATCCACCTTACTTCCCCGTGTCCCTCATGGAGAAAGTGAGGCAGGACCTAGCCTGGTGGCTCGACGACAGGAACCTCTTAAGCACTCCCCCCCCCCGGAGATGTTGCTGTTTTCAGATGCATCAACCGAGGGATGGGGCACACACCTGGAGGAGTTGCTGACTGCAGGTGTGTGGGATCATCACGACAAGCACCTTCACATCAATGTCCTGGAACTCAAGGCGACGTTCTACGCTCTCCAAGAAATTCCAGGACCGCTTGGTGGGACACTCAGTGGTATTGATGTGCGACAACACCACAGTAGTGGCAATACGTCAAACAAGCAGGGGGGCCTAGTGTGTCTCCCGCTACACCAAGTTGAACGTGCAGGTGCACGAGTGGGGCCACGGCTCACTCAATAGAAGCTGTCAGCACGCTAGAAGAATGTAGTAGCAGACAAGCTCAGCCGTCGGGATCAGGTGATAGGAACCGAGTGGTCTCTACACCCAGAAGTGGCGGAAAGGCTCTTCAACCTGTGGGGGTGGGCGTCCAGTCATAAACCTGTTCGCCACCCGGCACAGCCGTGCCGGACCCAATGGGCAGCTGCAGAGGACGCTCTTCAACACCCCTGGGACAACCTCCTTCGTCTACGCCTTTCCTCCCTTCGTCTGATTCGGAAAGTGATCAGCTGAGCGCTGGCCACTCCAAATCTCAGGATGATCCTGGTGGCTCCCAAACGACCTCAAGCCGTTTGGTATCCAGACCTGCTGGCTCTTCTTGCGGAAGAACCGAGAGAGATGCCCCACTGGCACAACCTTCTAGCCCAGCCACACGTAGAACAGTACCACCGAGCAGTCCAGTCCCTACAACTTCACGGCTGGCTGTTATCCACCATCTCTTGCGAACGAGAGGCTTTTCTCGTAGCGCAGCAACAGAGATGGCTGGACACGTCCGACAGTCCTCTGCAGCTGTGTACCAGGGGAAGTGGGCCGTCTTCTGTGGTTGGTGTCGTAGACGGGGTCTATCTCCTCTCAGAGCCACTCTTCAGCAGGTGCGCGGATTTCCTCGTTTTTCTTCGCCGAGAGAAGGTCCTCTCAGTATCCACAGTCAAAGGATACAGAGCCGCCCTGGCCCTTGTCCTAAAACTGAGGGGACTGGATATCTCGAATTCGTTCGAGATTTCCTTGCTTATGAGGAGCTTCGAAAGGTCTTGTCCACCCTCAAGACCCTCTTCTTGCTGGCCCTGGCATCGGCGAAGAGAGTAGGGGAACTTCATGGTCTGTCCTGTCTTTCAATGTTAAACATTCCAGGGGATGGGGATCTGTGACGCTCGATTTCGTCCCGAACTTCGTAGTTAAGACTCAGAATCCGACGATTCCTGACGACAGATTCGAGTCTTTCACAATCCCCTCCCTAATGGATTTCACCGACAACGATACGGATGAGATGCTGCTTTGTCCTGTGAGGGCGCTACAGCGCTATCTCAAGAGAACTCGACACCTCAGGCCTGAGTGTCGACGCCTCTTCGTTAGCACTGGGGTTACCAAGAAAGAAGTATCCAAGAACACGCTTTCTTTCTGGCTGCGTGAGGTGATCAGGAGAGCGTACGAGGCTGATGGTAGTGACGACATCCGTATGCTCCGTCCGAGAGCCCACGAAGTCAGAGGTATTGGACTCTCTTTGGCGTTCCGTAAGAACTTCTCCGTGGCGTAGGTCCTGAAGGCAGGTGTCTGGGCCAACCAGACTACCTTCACGTCCTTCTACCTTCGAGATATTGCCCACAAGTCCTTGGATACTTTTTCCTTGGGACCTGTGGTGGCTGCTCAACATGTGTAAGCTTACCCAGCACCCGAGCAGGCAGAACAGCAATCGATTCCTGTGTGCTGTAGGAATAAATGTGTGAATGAGAGTGCGACTGGCTTCTCTTCCCCATCTTTCTCTCCCTCTACCTGTGGGCAAAGGGTCACAGTCGTCACCATGCTGGAAAGGAATATGATGCAGTTAAGCTACTCGTCAGAGCCCCAATCTATTCCTTTAGTTAGGGATAGAAGCAAATATCCTCCACTTCCTCCAACAAGGGGGAGGGAGTGGATGCCTACTTGAGACAAACCCATAACTTTATGTTGCCTTTGGTAAAGGAACAAGTTCTTGCTTGCTGGTACAACGAGATACGCTTGCCTCTCTCTTAGTACTCGGCTCAGAGGTCTGACCATTGATCCTGCGGTGCACACCCCGATCAATCGGACAGATTGGCGGACACCTCCCTCGCTCTTACGACCAGGGAGTCATTCCAAGGTTGGACGAACACCAGTCTGTTCACCAAAAAGACTCAGATTTCTTCCCACCAATAGGTGAGTCCTTCCTATTGTTAAAGGACCGAGGGTTTTTGTATTACGTATCGGAACAAATGACAATTTGTCGAAAACAAATTGCATTTTTCCCTAACCTATACAAACCTGAAGGTCCTTTACATATAGCCCCACCTCAATGCCACCCCTCACTCTGCAACTTTTTGCATGGGCCTAAAGCAAAAGTGATTCTTCACCTCTCGCCGCGCGCACGATCGGACAAGCAGTTAACTACCGTTCTCCCCTTGTTCGAAGCTTGCGACCGTCCCAGCTGCCGCTAGTTACCTTCCTATTGTTAAAGGACCTCAGGTTTGTATAGTTAGGAAAAATGCAATTTTCGACAAATTGTCATGTTAGGTAGATTTCTTAACACTTGTGTTCTTTGTCCTTTGTTGAAGTTGAACTTAGAAAGTCAGGTAGTGTCAGGAGAAGTGAAACTTGCAGTAGTTGAGTTTGCCCGTCGATGGCATTGACATTATTGTCGGTAATGACTTAGCTTTATCCAAGAATGTGAATCCTGTTGTGAGGGATATTCCTGTGCCTGAAATGGTAGTAACTAGGTCAGGTTTAGATACAGACATGCACTACAGTCAAAATTTGTTCGTGGATTTGAACGAGAGCGAGTTCGTGGATTCGAATGAGAGCGAGTTCGTGGATTCGAACGTGAGTGAGTTCGTGGATTCGAACGAGTGTGATAGAGTTGGCGAGGTTGATCTTGGCATGAGTGTGGCTGAGAGACCTAACTCTATCGTTGACAGTGATAGCCAAACGGAAGGTGTAGCTGTCGAGAGTAACGTAGTAATTGTACCGGTATCTAGTACTAGTTACCGTGATGAATTAGGCTCTAACATTTTGGATAAGGATGAGCTAGTCAAGTTGCAGAGAGAGGATGAGACACTAACCCAAATATTTGAATGTGAGCTGGATGATGATCTCGAGAATATGTGTAAGAAAACCTTTTGTTTAAAGGACGAAGTTTTGTGTCGTTATGTTCGACCCAAGTCAGGTGGTAAAGAGGAAATCAACAAACAATTAGTGGTTCCTAGGAAGCTTTGTGAATTAGTTTTGAAGTTGAAACATGATGAGCAAGGACATTTAGGAGTAAATAAAACTTTTAAGTTTATTAGTCGGGCATACTTTTGGCCTAAAATGAAGAGTGACGTAGAGAGATATGTTTTAAGCTATCATGAATGTCAAATTGCTGGGAAACCGATTCAAGTAATTCCCAGTGTTCCGTTGTGTAATATTCCTTCAGTAGGCGAATCTTTTGAGAATGTATTTACCAATATGGTCGGACCTTTGTCTAGAAGTAAGGGTAGAGAAGATTACATAACTAATCTTGAGTATTATAAAAACAAAGAGATGGTTGGCAACTAGCGAAGGAGAACGGGAGTCAAGGGGGGACTAAACGGAAACATGATCTTAAGAGCAAAAAAGAGAAGTTTGTGTGTAAATAAAGTTTTAGTACTAATCCAGAAGGAAGGTCCCTCTTTACCTTATAAGTTCGAAAGTCCTTTTTCAGTGTTAGAGGAGAGGGGAAATATGCATAATGTAATTAATATGGGTAAAAGTGCTCTAAAGTGTATGCATGTAAACTTGATTCAGAATTATAAACAACGCCCCGTGCGGTGGCCTCTGCCCGTGTAATGGTGTTACTGAGAGAAATTAGTTTTGAGAAAACGCAAGAGGTGTTTTAGCATTTCAAAGTTTTAATCAGAGTTCAGAAAACAAAAAAAGTAAGAGGAAAGGATAATGTATTAGCAGGTAGCCTCTAGAGATTTTTCTCAGAATGAGTAGCCTATTGACCATTTTCTTGGCACGATTGGTTGAGTGAATGGAGAAGTATTAAAGCTTTATGCAGAATTGTTCCCCTGCTGTTTAATTCTTGTTTCTCTTTGGAAAAAAATAAAATCAGTTGATTTCATTTTTTTCTCTTTTGGGGGGACGTATAATGGTAATTGCTTCATAGCAAAGAAAGATAAAGGAAAGGAAAATGCATCTTCGAGAAGTTCTGCAACACGGAGGTTTTTGCGCGTGTTGGAGGTGCCTATTCTCATGATGGTTCTAGAATTGGCAGGAGTGTTGTGGAACTTGACAGGCACCAACGTAACGTGAGGAACGCCGCGATTTCTGATGCAATACATCGTCAAGAAACTTCTAAATCGTTCCCGTTGTCTCGGGAGTCTGTGACGTCGCCATAGGCCCCGCCCCCAGGATGCCTTATAAATACGACGGACGAAGTAGGAGAAGGCAGATCATCAGTTAGACAGAGAGAAGAGATCATCAGTAAGAGCCACAGATCAGATTATCAGTGAGAGATCAGCAGCAGAGATCGTCAGAGAGAGATAAGAGAAGAAGGAACCAATGAAGAATCAGAGAGAAAAAGGCGCTCGAGAATTGGTCGAATTCGGGTCAAGTCGTCTTCAGGAGTGGACGACCGAGTTATTTCGACGTTGAGCCAGACTTCAGAGAAGAAACGTCCTGCTAGAGGTTTTGGGGAGTTCCTGCCCTTCAAGTATCAAGAGTAGACATTATTTTCTGCAATACGGAGGCAAGAAGGTACGTATCTACAATTATTGTTCTCCTTTTGTGAAGCCATCGTTTCGAGTTGCAAAACTGGTCGGCAAGTACTTTCATTACCTCACTGTTCCCCCAGTTCATGCAGTGTAAAATTTTACCTTTTTTATGTAAATAGGAGACAACATTCTGCATTTATCTTTGTTAGTAAGCTTGTAAAATGACAATTTGTCCAAAATTGCATTTTTCCTAACTATACAAACCTGAGGTCCTTTTGCAATAGGAAGGTTACTAGCGGCAGCTGGATAGGTCATAAGCTTTCGAACAAGGGGTTTCGGTAGTTAACTGATTGTCCGACAGTGCGCGCGCCACGGGACTGGGAGGTGAAGAATCACTTTTGCTTTAGGCCCAAGCAAAAACTGCAGAGTGAGGGGTGGCATGAGGTGGGGCTATGTGTAAAAGGACCTCAGGTTTGTATAGTTAGGAAAAATGCAATTTTGGACAAATTGTCATTTGTTCCGACAAGGGATACAAACCTTTCTTTTGGTCCATTTTAACAATAGGAAGACTCGCTTCTTGGTGGGAGGAATCTGAGTCTTTTGTGAACAGACTGGTGTTCGCCCAACCTTGGAATGCCTCCCTGGTCGTAAGAGCGAGGGAGGGATCCAAGCCTCTGTCCGATTGATCGGATGTGCACTGCAGGATCAATGGTCAGACCTCTGGACCAAGTACTAAGAGAGAGGCAAGTGTATCTCTTCGTACCAGCAAGCAAGAACAAGTTCCTGTTTGCAAGAGACAACGTAAAGTTATGGGTTTGTCTCTTGTTGGCATCCACTTCCTCCCCCTTGTAGGAGGAAGTGGTGGATATTCTGCTCCTATCCCTAATGAAAGGGATAGGATGGGGCTCTGTCATATAGCTCACCTGCATCTCGTCCTCATCCAGCGTAGTGACGACCATAACCCTCTGCCCACAGGTAGAGGAGACGAAAAAGATGGGAAGAGAAGCCAGTCACACTCATTCGCACATCCATTCTCGCAGTCACACCAGGACTTGATGCTGTTTCAGCCTGTGAGGGTCTGGGTTAGCTACACAACGTGTTGAGCAGCCACCACGGGTCCCAAGGAAAAGGTATACAAGGACCTGTGGGTAATATACGCTCTCCTGATCACCTCACGCAGCCAGAAAGAAAGTGTGTTCTTGGATACTTCTTTCTTGGTTACCCTGGTGCTAACAAAGAGGCGTCGACACTCAGGCCTGAGGTGTCGAGTTCTCTTCAGGTAGCGCCGTAGCGCCCTCACAGGATCATTATTGGTGAAGTCCATTAGGGAGGGGATTGTGAAAGACTCGAACCTGTCGTCAGGGATCGATGGTTTTTGAGTCTTCGCAACGAAGTTCGGGACGAAATCGAGCGTCACAGATCCCCATCCCCTTGAGTGTCGTACGTCGAAGGAAAGACCATGAAGTTCCCCTACTCTCTTTGCCGATGCCAGGGCCAGCAAGAAGAGGGTCTTGAGGGTCAGATCCCTGTCTGAAGACTCTCGGAGTGGCTCGAAGGGTCTTCAAGTCAAACTCCTAAGGACGAGAGTCACGTCCCACTCAGGGGGCCCGAGTTCCCTGGGTGGGCAAGACCTTTCAAAGCTCCTCATGAGCAAGGAGATCTCGAACGAATAAGAAATGTCCAATCCCCTCAGTTTCAGGACTAGTGCCAGGGCGGCTCTATATCCTTTCACTGTGGGGACTAGAGAGACTTCTCTCGGTGAAGAAATACAAGGAAATCCGCTACCTGCTGAAGAGTGGCTCCGAGAGGAGATAGACCCCGTCTACGACACCAACCACAGAAGACGGTCCACTTCCCCTGGTACACAGCTGCAGAGGACTGACGGACGTTTCCAGCCATCTCTATTGCTGCGCTATGAGAAAAGCCTCTCGTTCGCAAGAGATGGTGGATAACAGCCAGCCGTGAGGTTGTAGAGACTGGACTGCTCGGTGGTACCGTTCTAAGTGTGGCTGGGCGAGAAGGTCGTGCCAATGGGGAATCTCTCGGTTCTCCTGCGAGAAGAGCCAGCAGGTCCGGATACCAAATGGCCTGGGGCCATTTGGGAGCCACCAGATTCGGGGTGGTCAGCACTCGACTGATCACCTTGCGAATCAGGCTGAACGGGGGAAAGGCGTAAGCGAAGAGGTTATCCCACGGGTGTTGAAGAGCGTCCTCTGCAGCTGCCCATGGGTCCGGCATGGCTGAAAAGAAAACCTGAAGTTTTCTGTTGTGCCAGGTGGCGAACAGATCCTTTCCGCCACGTCCTGGTGTAGGGACCATACGGTTCCTATCACCTGATCCCGACGGCTGAGCTTGTCTGCTACTACATTCCTCTTCCCTGGAATGTAGCGTGCTGACAGCTCTATTGAGTGAGCCTCGGCCCACTCGTGCACCTGCCGTGTCAACTGGTACAACGGGAGAGACACTAGGCTCCCCTGTTTGTTGACGTAAGCCACTACCGTGGTATTGTCGCACATCAAGCGGTCCTGGAACTCTTGAAGAGCGAGAAACGCTGCCTTGAGCTCCAGGACATTGATGTGAAGGTGCTTGTCGCAATCGTCCCACACCCCTAAGTCAGCAACTCCTCCAGGTGTGCGCCCCATCCCTCGGTTGATGCGTCTGAGAACAGCAGCATCTCCCGGGGGGGGGTGGGGGGGGAGAGTGTGTAGAGGCACTCCTCTTAAGAGGTTCCTGTCGTCGAGCCACCAGGCTAGGTCCTGCCTTACCCCCACCCCAGCGTGAAGGGACAACGGTGGATGCTTGTTTTGCCTGGGTGAAACCAACTCTCCTTTAGTCTCCACTGAAGAGACCGCAGGTGAAGACACCCGTGAGGGACTAACCTCTCGTGACGACAGGTGACCGATCACGACTTGCCATCACTGAGCTGCCTGTTCCTGCCGAGACAGGAACTGGTTGGCTGCCTCCCTGAATCTAACCAGGAGACGGCCTGGAAAGCTGCCATAGCGGTAGATTCCAGGCCTAGTGCCTCTTGCTGCGAGAACCAGAGGTTCTCAGATAGGAGCTGCTGCAGACACACACCCGGAGTTAGCCTGGCTAACTCTGGGTTTACCTGTTTGGGCGGCATTGGATCCTCTGAAGGCACGTAAAAACGCTGCTGTCGCAGTAGAGGTGGAAGCAGCTCGTTCGATCTGCTTGACCTGAGAGAGCCTTCTTGTCCGGAGACGAGAGACTCAACCTGGTTCAAGACAGAATCGGCAAGCTCCGATCGTGGCAACCCCACCGTCGGTTTGGGTTCCCTCTTCGGGCCGCAAAACGACTCGAGCCGGGACGTGGGCTCTGAAGGTGGGAGCGGCGACCCTTCTCCGAGGTCGTTGTCCTGACGAATCAGTGCAATAACCTCGGCAAAGTTCCTCTGGATCTTGGGAGTCACTGCATCATGTGGAGTAGAACCGTCCAGTCCCTCGAACAGGAGCACCTCCTGAGACCCTCCCCTTCAAGAGGGGGAACAGCGACAGACCCCTCTCGGTCTCCTCCTGTCACTTGCGCGTACGTCCAAGGACCGTGCCTGGCGCGTACGGCGTCGTGACGGGATCGTGAGGGGTCACTCCGCAATGCCTCGCTCCTCCCTGTGTAACCCGAGGAGGTTGAAGGCACGGGTGAGGCAGACCTGACACTCCCCCCTCGCCCACTGGCAGAACCAGCGGGCTGCAGGCGATTGCCAACCCGTGGTGGCGATCGAGCTGCAGGCCTAGTCGAGACGTCTCCCTAAGGAGAACGGCTGGACTGAGCACAGAGGAACTGCTGCTGGTTGCCGTACCCGTACGTTCCCTGTGGGAGCGACGGTCAGGTGACCTGCAAAGACCACTGTCACGGTGAGACCGGTGCTTGTCCTCACTGCGCGTCACACCGCTGGCGCCAGCCGTGGCTGGCGCCGGCGATTGGGGGGACCTCTTCCCAGCCTCAGCCCGTGGCCGGTCAGAGACCGTCACGTCAACCCGGGTAGCCAGCTGGTCGCCGCGAGAGCGAGAGCTGGCCTGGTGAGAGTTGCCTGAGCGGCTGTCACCAGCCTTCTGCTCCGTGCCGTGAACCTGACGCCGAGCGAGCTCCGACGTCTGGTTCTTGGTTGTACGGTCACCAGTGGGCGACCGTACACTCGGTACCTCTCGCGAACGAGAGGCCGAGACGGAACCTGATGCAGTGGCAGAGCCTCTGACACCAGGCGAGGAAGTACCGGTGTTAGCCGGTACCCATCTGGTCCCCGTAGTCTTCTTCCTTGCGGAAGAAGAGATGGGCCCCGCTCCCGAAGGAGCAGGAGGACCAGCGGAAGAACCCCCCGTCACACTGAAGTGAGACGGGCCCTGAGAAGCTCCCGAAGGAGACTTCTTAGGAGGGGAGGAGGCAACCTTCTTCTTCTTCGGCTGTGAAGCCTTAGAAGTCTAAGGGGGAGAGGCGGCAGACGACGACAATGACGACGACACCTTCCTCTTCTTCTTCGTCAGCTTCCTCAGGATAGACATTAAATCTACCATCCAGGGCGGAGCCGGGGCTGCTGTTGCCGAAGCAACAGGGCCCGGACGCACCTGTCCGGATAGATCAACGTCTGGAACAGCAACGCCACGAGCAGGAACGACATTGGCAGGTGCGGACATCTCAGGAGCGGCAGGCACATCGGTAACGGCAGGAACGGTCGGCAACATCTGAACAGGTATGGCAGTTGGTAGAGGGCCATCACAGGAGGTTGAGCAGTGTCAGCGACATCTTAGGGATTGGCGGCAGGTCCAGGGGCGAGCTCTTGGGACAGCGGAAGTCGGACTGAAGCAGCACAGCAAACCCGGGCGGCGGCGGCGCGCCCCCCCCTCAGTACGGCGATCGGACCCTGCACTGAGGTGGTAGGCGACACAGACACAGCATGTGGGGAGTACACCAGGTGAGGGGGTAGTGGTTGTAGTGGTCACTGGAGTTGACAGGGTAGTGGTTGTAGTGGTCACCGTAGCATGCATGACCGCAGCAGACCCAGTTAAATGGTACAGCAGCCCCTGAACACTGGGCACGCCCTGCAAGCCAAAGACGCCACACCTGACCAAGGTCGTCCCTCGCAGCAGAAGCACTTGTGGAAGCAACGGTCGGGTGATTGGGGGGGTTTCTACCCGCTCGAGGGGGGATGAGGCCCACCCCGAATGGACAGAAGACCCCGAGTACAACTGGACGTTGGGGTACCGAGCGCCCTCCTCTACACTCGACAGATTGGGTGAGGAGAAGGACCTGGATACCCCCCCGAAGGGGAAGGTGCCATACGTGGGAGCTGAGCAGGGGACAGGAAAAACGATGAAGTGCCCTCGTACAAGCCCCACTGCACCTCCGACCAATTTTCACATACATCACAAGGCTCGGTGCGAGAGCATTCGCGCTTCTGACACCGAGCACACAACACATGGGGATCAATTTCCGGGAAACTGCAGAATTTCCCGCACTTACGCCCTTCAGTTCCTGGGCACAGTTGCTGGATAATCGGAGGGCGTGGTGAATCCATAATTGATCAAATCACAATTGAATAATACCAAAATAAAGTTGAAATGATTGTACTTACAATTCAGTTTCACTAGATAAACAGAAAAAGAAAACACAACCATGCGAGAGCAAACGACGATGAAGCGGGCAGAGAGCAATGATACACACTTCCACACGCCAGGAGGCCGAAAGCAAATGTGATTCTTCACTTCCCAGTCGCACGCCGCGCGCACTGTCAGACAAGCAGTTAACTACCGAAACCCCTTATTCGAAAGCTTACGACCTATCCAGCTGCCGCTGGTAACGTTCCTATTGTAAAAGGACCGAAAGGTTTGTATCCCGTGTCGGAACAATAAACCTTTGTTGTGTTAGTGTTTCTCTCTATATTCGTATCCCCAGTTTCAACTGTTGGTGTTGAATTCTTTTTGTTTATAATAATATCAAACCTGAAGTGGACCTCTCTCGGTTCGTAACAGCGGTGCTGAGGAAGCTGACGAAGAAGAAGAAGAGGAAGGTATCGTCTTCGTCTTCATCGTCGTCGTCTGCCGCCACTTCCCCTTCAACTTCTAAGGCCCCATAGCCGAAGAAGAAGGTTGCCTCCTCCCCCCCAAGAAGGCTCGCGCTGAGACTTCTAAGGGTCCGTCCCACTCCGGTGGGACGGTTGGGACTTCGATCGGTCCTCCTGTTCCTTCAGGAACGGGGCTCGTCTCTCCTTCCGCAAGGAAGAAGAAGACGGGGACCAGAGGAGTGCCGGCTAACACCGGTACCTCCTCACCTGGTGCCAGAGGTTCTGCCTCGACGCCAGGTACCGTCTCGGCCTCTCATTCGCGAGTCACCGAGTATACAGTCACCTGCGGGTGACCGTACAGCCAAGACCCAAGCAACCGAGTCCGCTCGGCACCAGGATCCAGGCACGGAGTGGAAGACTGGCAGGGGTCGCTCAGGCGACTCTCACCAGACCAGCGATTGCTCTTGCAGCGATGTGGTGGTACCCAGGGTTGATGCGACGGTCCCAGACCACTCGCTGGCTGAGGCGAGGAAGCGGTCCCCTTGGTCGCCTGAACCAGCCTCAGCTGGTCCAAGCAGCATGGCGCGCCGTGAGGACAGGCCTCGCTCCCACTGTGACACCGGACTCTGCAGGTCCCCTGACCGCCGCTCCTACCGGGACCGGGCGGAGAGGGGGACCAGCAGCAGCTCTTTTGATGCTCGGGACGGTCGCCACTGTTCTCGGTCCAGCTGCTCGACCAGGCCTGCAGCCCCCTCAGCACACCTGTTCTGCCGGTGGGCGTGGGGGGAGCGTCAGGTCTGCCTCTCCAATCCCTTCAACTTCCTTGGGCTTCACCGGGAAGAGCGAGGCGATCAGGAGTGATCGCAACGGGCGCACTCCTCGCAATCCCCCCACAACGCCCTAAGAACCTGGCACGGTCCTCAGACCAACCAGATCGTATGCTCAAGTGGCAGGAGGAGACCAGGAGGGGTCTGTCATGGTTCTTCCTGTGGAAGAGGCATTCTCGTTGGACGGGCTTGACGGTCCGTCTCCACAGGATGCACTAACTCCTGAGATCCAGAGGTCGTTCGCAGAGGTAATTGCACTGATTCGTCAGCACAACGACCTCGGAGAAGGATCGCCGCTCCCACCTACCGAGCCCACATCGGGCTTGGAGTCATTCTGGGGACCTAAGAAGGAACCCAGGACGACGGTGGGTCTGCTGCGATCGGCCTTGGCTGACAGCGTGCTGAGCAAAGTGGACACTCTCATCTCCGGACAGGAGGGTTCGCTTTGGTCCGGTTGGTCTGCCAAGCAACTTCCTCCACCTATACAGCGACAGAGGCGCTTCTACGTCCCTTCTGAGTACCCTCTGCCACCCAAACAGGGTTAACCCGGAGCTAGCCTGCCGCAGCTTCTGTTGGAGAACCTTTGGTTCTCGCAGCAGGAGGCACTTGCCTTGGAATCTACAGCAATGGCAGCATTCCAAGCAGTCTCATGGCTCGACCTGTGGTCCCTCACAGTGTCGAAAGCCGCGGCCTCCTTGGGGAACATCACTCCTGAAGGGGACCCGGCTTTTGTGAGACTGCCAGTCTGGGGGTAGGGCCATCGCCTACCTGGCCCACCAGACGGCTAACCTGTGGGCCAACCTGGTTCTCCGGCGTAGAGACGCTGTTCTCACCCGAGTGACCAGGGTGGCTGGGCGTGAGGCGGCTCTGGGTCTTTGCAATGGACCAGTGCGGAGTTCCTCCTTTCTCTTCCCCTGAGAGATGGTGGACGCTGCGGTGGAACAGCGGCGCACTGATGACAGTGACCGTCTTGTCCACCAGGGAGTCTCCAAGGTGGCTGGGCAAACCTTGGATGACTGCAGCTAAGCCAAAGAACTTAGCTAGCGCTTCCTCTGCGGCCAAGACGGTTGCCTCATCGAAGCCGAGAGGAAAGACTCTGCCTTCGACTTCTGCTGTAAGGAGTGACCACAACCAGCCCTCCTCCCAGTCCTTCTCTCGAAGAGGATCTGGGATCTCTCGAGGAGGGTCTGGGAAGAAGTCGAAGAGAGGAGGGAAACACTAGGGATGCCGTTCCCCCTCACCTGCTGCCGGAAGGGGGGGGGGGGGTGCCTGGCGAGCCATTGGGCAACATGGCAGCGCTACGGTGCGGAGACCTGGATAGTAAACGTCCTTTGGGAGGGATATCTACTACCTTCGAGTCTCGCCACCATCACCTCCAACCCGGGTCCATCTGCAAACCTACATTCCTGGCTCGAACAAGGACGTGACGCTTCGGCAGGAAGTAGAAGCCATGCTGAGCAAACGTGCTGTGGAGATCGTACAGGATCAGTCGCCGGGCTTCTACAGCCGACTCTTCCTAGTGGAGAAGTCCTCGGGGGGCTGGCGCCCGGTGATAGATCTCTTTCCCTTGAACCGATTCGTTCGCCAGACTCGGTTCACGATGGAAACAGCATGTTCAGAGCTCGATTCCATCAGGGAGGACGACTTCATGCTTTCGGTGGATCTGAAGGACGCGTATTTCCATATACCCATCCCATCAAATCCCCTCCAGGAAGTACCTCCGCTTCATCCTCAACGGGACAGTGTACCAATTCAGGGGACACTTTGTTTCAGTCCTCAACCGCCCCACCGGTGTTCACGTGAGTGTTCACGCTGGTGTCGGCTTGGGCCCACTCGGTAGGGATACGTCTCTTGAGGTATCTCAACAATTGGTTAGTCATGGCATGCTCCTGCTCGCAGTTGCTGCAGGACAGAGATCGACTCCTCGAATTCTGCCGCGATCTGGGAATCGTAGTGAATTACGAGGATGAAGTACCTGGGCATGCTGATAGACACTAGCAGGGCGAGTCTTCCCGCAGATTCGTGGATCAGCAGGTTCATGGAGGCAGCAAGACAGTTCCTGTCTCTACAGAAGCAACCATCTCAGCAGTGGCAGGTCGTGATCGGTCACCCGTGTCCCTCACGGAGGTGGTGAGGCAGGACCTAGCTTGGTGACTGGACAACGGGAACCTTGTAAGAGGAGTGCCTCTTTGCACTCCTCCCCCCCTCCCCTAGATGCTGCTCTTCTCAGACGCATCGACCGAGGGATGGGGCGCACACCTGGAGGAGTTGCTGACTGCAGGTGTGTGGGACCATAGCGACAAGCACCTTCACATCAACGTCCTGGAGCTCAAGGCAGCGTTCCTCGCTCTCCAAGAGTTCCGGGACCGTCTGGTGGGACACTTGGTGGTGTTGATGAGTGACAACACCACAGTAGTGGCATACGTCAACAAGCAGGGGGGCCTAGTGCCCCTCCTGCTGCACCAGTTGACGTTGCAGGTGCACGTGTGGGTCGTGGCACACTCGGTAGAACTGTCGGCCCACTACATTCCAGGCAAGAGGAATGTGGTAGCTGACAAGCTCAGCCGTCGGGATCAGGTGATAGGAACCGAATGGTCCCTTCATTTAGACGTGGCGGAAAGGCTCTTCAACCTGTGGGGGCGTCCAGTCATGGATCTGTTCGCCACCCGGCACAACAGAAAACTCCAGGTTTTCTACTCGGTTGTGCCGGACCCATGGGCAGCTGCAGAGGACACTCTTCAACATCCGTGGGACAACCTCTTCATCTATGCCTTTCCCCCGTTCTGTCTGATTCGGAAAGTGATCAGCAGGGCGCTGATCACCGCAAACCTTCGGATGATCCTGGTGGCGCCCAAACGACCTCAGGCTGTTAGTTATCCGGACCTGCTGGCCCTGCTTGCCGAAGCGCCTCCTGTGCCAGCCACACGTAGAACAGTACCACGGTCCGTCGAGTCCCTGTGCTTCACGGCTGGCTGTTATCCACCATCTCTTGCGAGCGAGAGGCTTTTCTCGCAGCGCAGCATGAGATTGCTGGATACCTCAGACAGTCCTCTACAGCTGTCTACCAGGGGAAGTGGTCCGTCTTCTGTGGTTGGTGTCGTGGACGGGGTCTCTCTCCTCTCAGAGCCACTCTTCAACAGGTAGCGGATTTCCTCGTCTTCCTTTGCCAAGAGAAGCTCCTCTCCGTCTCTGCGAGGTGTGGACATCTCTTCTTTCGAGATCTCCCTCCTGATGAAGAGCTTCGAGAGGTCTTACCCACCCAGGGAACTCAGGCCCCCGGGGTGGGATGTGACTCTCGTCCTTAGGAGTTTGACTCGCAGACCCTTCGAGCCACTCCGAGAGTCGTCAGACAGGGATCTGACCCTCAAGACCCTCTTCTTGCTGGCCCTGGCATCGGCAAAGAGAGTAGGGGAACTTCATGGTCTTTCCTTCGACGTCAAGCATCCCCTCCCTGAAGGATTTCACTGATAATGATGCGGATGAGATGCTACTTGTCCTGTGAGGGCGCTACAGCGCTATCTGAAGTGTTGACGCCTCTTCGCTAGCACCGGGGTTACCAAGAAAGAAGTTTCCAAGAACACACTTTCTTTCTGGCTGCGTGAGGTGATCACGAGGGCATACGAGACAGCTGGCAGTGACGACACCCGTACCCTTCGTCCGAGGTATTGGTCCAACCCTTGCGTTCCGCAAGAACTTCTCCCTGGCACAGGTTCTGAAGCAGGGGTTTGGGCCAACCAGAACACCTTCACTTCATTCTACCTTTGGGATATCACCCACGGGTCCTTGGACACTTTTTCCTTGGGACCCGTGGTGGCTGCTCAACAAGTTGTGTAGTATACCCAGCACCCGAGCGGACAGAACAGCATTGCATCCTTGTGTGACTGCATGAATGGACGAGTGAAAGAGTGTGTGACTCGCTTCTCTTCCTCCTTCGTTCTTCTCCTCTTCCTGTGGGCAGAGGGCCGCGGTCATCACTACGCTGAACAGGAGGCCAATGCAGGTAAGCTACACAACCGAGCTCCATTCTATCCCTTTCAGTAGGGATAGGAGTGTTTATCCACACTCCCCGACAAGGGGGGGGTGGGGGGGAGTGGAAGCCAACAAGAGACAAACCCATTAACTTTACTTTGGCTCTTGAAGTAGGAACTAGTTCTTGCCTTTTGCTATTTATAAGAGGTACACTTGCCTCCCTCTTATAAATCTGGTCCAGAAGTCTGACCACTGATCCTGCGGTGCACACCCCGATCAGCTGGGCAAAGGCTAGGATCCCTCCCTCTGCTCTTACGACCAGGGAGGGAATCCAAGGTAGGGACGAACACCAGTCTGTTCATAAGACTCAGATTCCACCCACCAAGAAGTGAGTCTTCCTATTGTTAAAGGACCGAGGGTTTGTATACGTATTGGAACAAATAACAATTTGTCAGAATTGTATTTTTCCTAACTATACAAACCTGAGGTCCTTTACATATAGTACTACCTCATGCCACCCCTCACTCTGCGTTCCTGGGCCTAAAGCAGTGACTCCTCTCCTCGCAGTCGAGCTGACCGCCAACTGCCGGACAAGTAGTTAACTACTGAACCCCCTTGTTCAAAGCTTACGACCAGTTCAGCTGCTGCTAAGTACCTTCCTATTGTTAAAGGACCTCAAGTTTGAATAGTTAGGAAAAATGACATTGTTATGATACAATAAAGTTTCATACATACTTACCTGGCAGATATATACATAGCTATAGACTCCGTTCGTTCCCGACAGAATTTCAAATTTCGCGGCACTCGCTACAGGTAGGTCAGGTGATCTACCCGCCCTGCTCTGGGTGGCAGGACTAGGAAACTATTCCCGTTTTCTAATCAGATTCTCTCTTCCACCTGTCTCCTGCTGGGAGGCTGGGTGGGTCTTCAATTGTATTATCTGCCAGGTAAGTATGTATGAAACTTTATTGTATCATAACAATGTCATTTTCATACATTCACTTACCTGTCAGATATATACATAGCTGATTGACACCCTTGGTGGAGGGCAAGAGACAGCTAACCAACTGACTAGACAGGTAAACAACATGTTGTAGGTATAAATAAAACCTTAGTTCCTACCTTTTTAGAGATGGAAGACTTCGTGGCTACTGCCCAGGAGTCTGCTTCATCTCAAGAGCCTTAGCGAGATAGTGATCTGTGGCCAAGAGTTCTTGTGGATCTGTCGATGGGGTCTCTTCCACTTACTCGACAGAATCCTAACTGGCGTTTGTCAATGGGAGCACATCCGCTTATATGCAACACGCACTTATTTAAGGAGCACACAACCAATCCCGATCACCCGATCCTAACCCGTGTTAGTTCTAAGATTGCCTAGAGTTATCCCCAAACTCTTAGCAAACAACACAAACTCGAAATCATACATACAAAAATAACAAAACAAAATTTTTGTACCCCTCTAATAGTCAGATGTCACTCGATTTTCAAATGAAGAGAAGTGAAGGCCGCCTGTGCGACCACTGACACTCCATACACCGAAAACCCGAGAACACATCCGACAAGAGGGTTACGTACAATAATTAAGGATTGGTGCTTTCTCCTTTACCCAGAACCGTCTGTGCTGACACAAACGGACCTAAAGAAAAAACATTTATCATACGAACTCGCACGTTTTTAAATAATGGGATGCAAACAGAGTTGCATCTCAATAAGTTGCGTCCAAAATGTTCTTTAGTGACATATTTCTTTGGAACGCCACAGAGGTTGCGATTGCTCTAACTTCGTGGGCTCTCACTCTTAAAAGATTAAAAGAATCATCTGGACAATTCTTATGAACTTCTGTGATAACACTTCTAACAAAAGAAGGCTAATGCGTTCTTGGACATTGCTCTCTTGGGGTCTTTCACTGAGCACCAAAGACCTTTATGCGAACCCCAACAACTGCTTCTTCCTGTCCAGATAAAAATTTTAGAGCTCTAACTGGGCAAAGGGATCTTTCTGCCTCTCTGCCCACCAAACTAGAAAGTCTTTCACTTCGAAGCTCCTGGGCCAGGGATTCGAAGGGTTTTCATTTTTGGCCAGAAAAAGGACTGAAATGAACAAATTGCAGAGTCTCCTTTGAAGCCAACTCTTGATTCAAGGGCGTGCAACTCACTGATTCTTTTGCCGTTGCAAGAGACATCAGAAACAAACACTTTCTAGTGATGTTACGAAACGAAGCAGTGTGAAGTGGTTCGAATTCATCTGATGATAGAAATTTAAGAACCACATCTAAGTTCCAGCTTGGAACCTTAGGTTCAAGTGATTTAGATGTTTCGAAGGAACGAATGAGGTGGCGTGCAAATCCTTATCATTCGTTAGATCTAATCCTCTGTTCTAAAGACTGCTGAAAGCATACTCCTACCCCTTAATAGTCGGTACCGAGAGATGCGACTTTTGTCTAAGAAACAGAAGGAAATCTGCAATTTCGGTCACAGAGGTACTGGAAGAGGACAGCTTCTTCGACCTACACCAGTTTCTGAAAACTTCCCACTTCGATTGGTACACTCGCCTAGTAGATGATCTGCGGGCTCTAGCAATTGCGTTTGCTGCCTGGCGAGAAAACCCTCTCGCTCTGACAAGTCTTTCGATAGTCGAAAGGCAGTCAGAGCAAGAGCGGTAGATTTTGATGGTACCTCGCGAAGTGGGGTTGTTTGAGCAGATCTATTCTGTTTGGAAGAGATCTGGGGAAGTCCACTGTCCATTCCATCACCTCTGTGAACCAAATTTGAGCTGGCCAATACGGAGCGATCAGAGTCATCTTGGTTCCTTCGGATGCCACGAATTTTCTGACTACTTCCCCCAGTATCTTGAACGGGGGAAAAGCGTAAACGTCTATCCCTGACCAGTCCAGGAGAAAGGCGTCTGTTGCATAAGCCGGGATCCTCCACCAGGGCACAAAATGTTTGCTATCCTTTTGGAGAGGAATGTGGCGAAAAGATCTATTTGAGGCTTCCCCCAAAAGGAGCCAAAGGCTCTGACAGACTTCTGAGTGGAGTGTCCATTCTGTGGGAAGGACCTGGAATCTCCTGCTCAATCTGTCCGCTCTCACTTTCCTCCTCCCTTGAACAAACCTTGTTAGAAGAACTACCTTCCTTTGGTTCGCCCAAATCAGTAGATCCCTTGCCAGCTCGTACAGAGCAAAAGTGTGCGTCCCTCCTTGCTTCTTGACATAAGCCAGAGCTGTCGTATTGTCTGAATTTATCTGGCACGACTTTGCCTCTGACTAAGTGTTCGAAGCTCTTAGCGCCAGGTGAATTGCTAAGAGCTCTTTGCAATTTATGTGCCATGACACCTGTTCTGCCGACCAGGTGCCTGACACTTCTTTGGATCCAATGTTGCACCCAGCCCGCCTCCGAGGCGTCTGAAAACATGTCAGGCTTGGGTTCCGTACTTGCAGGGACACTCCTTTGTTTTCCCTTAATGGAATCAACCACCACTTCAAATGATGTTTTATTTCTTCCGAGATTGGAAACGTGTCGAGAGCTGACCTGTCTTCCAACTCCAACTTCTTCTTAGGAAGAACTGAAAGCGGTCGAAGATGTAATCTTCCTAGGAGAAGAAACTGTTCGAGCGAGGAAAGGGTTCCCAGAAGGCTCAGCCATTCCCTCGCTGAAGTGCGCTCTTTCCCTAGAAAGTTCGATACTGTGGCACAGCCTTTCTTTATTCTCTCTTGAGATGGAAAAACTCGAAAACCCCGAGAATCCATCTGAATCCCCAGAGATAAACCACGTTCTGGCTGGGGATCATCTGAGACTTCTCGAGGTTCACGATCAATCCCAAAGATTTTGTCAATTCCAGTGTTATTAACAGGTCCTCCAAACACTGCTTTTGAGACTGGCTCTGATGAGCCAGTCGTCCAGGTACAGGGAGACATTTATCCCTTTCAAATGTAAGTGCCTTGCTACATTTTTCATCACGTCTGTGAAGACTTGAGGAGCCGTGGACAGGCCGAAACACAGGGCCCTGAACCTGATAATTTGTATTCCTTCGAACATAAATCGAAGGTACCTTCCTCGACGAATGGGGTGGATCGGGATGTGGAAGTATGCGTCCTGAAGGTCTAGGACACCATCCAATCCCCTTGTCGCAGTGCTGCAAGGACTGAGGCAGACGTTTCCATGCTGAACTTCTGTTGTTCGACGAATTTGTTCAGCGCACTTACGTCCAGTACCGGTCTCCATCCCCCCGAGGCTTTTGTTACAAGAAACAAGCGATTGTAAAACCCCGGGGAGTTGCAATCCAGCACAAGTTCTATTGCTCTTTTGTGCCCACATCTGTTCCACCATCCTGAACGAAGAGTATCCCTCAGAACAGGGTCCCTGTATCTGGCGGACAATTCCCTCGGAGATGTTGTCAAGGGAGGAATGTCCGTGAAGGTGGGATGCGATACCCTTCTTGATAATCGACATCGTTCCAAGTGTTCGCTCCTATGTCTTCCCAGGCTTTCGCAAAAGAATGTAGCCTGGCTCCTACGGGTGTCGGAGGACAGAATTCTCACTTCCCTTTCTTAAAGGGCGGGACGGAAGGAAGACTGCCCTCTTATCGGTTGACTTCCTTCTGGCGATCGATCTAGTTGGAAGACCTCCTCGAAAGGGCTGTTGCTGAGCTGGGCGAGCCACTTTCTTTTCCTCACTAGCCACAGGCCTATTCTTTCCTTGAGGATTGTCTAAGGAGATCCTGGGTGGCCTTTTCAGTTAGAGAATGCGCGATATCCTTCACCAACTGCGAGGGAAAAAGGTGTTCAGAGAGAGGCGCAAACAATAAGGCGGCTCTCTGCGAAGGAGAGACAGCCTCGTGAGGAAAGCACTGTGAACCGCCTCTTCTTTAAAACTCCATGCACCAAAGAGGGAGCATACCTCAGCGATCCATCCTGAACAGCCTTATCAATGCAGGCGAGGATGCTATTTATGGGTTTCTGGGTCGAGTTGTTCTTTTCCTGAGATTTCTTGGCCAGAACCCCAAGAGACCAATCTAAGAAGTTAAAAACTTCTAAGTGTGAAAAAGTCCCTTGATAAGGTGGTCCGTTTCCGAAAGCCCCCATGTTACCTTCGCTGCATTCAAGGCTGCCTTCTCGACGAATCCACCAAACTCGAGAAGTCTGATTCAGCTGAAACAGACAGAGACAATCCCATATTCTCTCCCGTTTTCGTACCAAATGCCTCTCCTCCCTGTAAGTTTAGGGGGAGGCATACAAAGACCGTCCTTCCTAACTCCTTCTTCTTCTTGAACCAGGAGTCAGAGATTGTAGAGCCCTCCTCATAGATATAGCAGGCTTCATTTTAAGGAAAGAGGAAGACTTGTGTGTTTTCGTGCTCGAAAACAGAGAGCGTGGAGAAGGGGGAGCAGCTGGCGTCAAGAGTCTCCATATTCCTCCAATAGAAGGGGACGAAAGAACTTTATAATTCGAAGATCCTTCCTTCATTTCGTCCTCCGAGGCATCTTCTGGGTTGATAGGCTCGGAAGGAGAAGGCTCCCTTCTTTCTTCTGACTCTTCTCTTACTCTCTTACGAGTGTCAGGCTCTTCATACGAGGAATGCGCCTGGTGTACAGCAGGAGTACCTCGCCTGGGAGGAGTAACGTGTTTGGAATACTCCTGGCGCTTGGCAGGCGCAGAGCGCCTCGAATACTCCTGGCTTCTAGTAGGCGCATTTTTGTTCAGAATACTCCTGGCGCGTGGTATGAGTATTAAGTCCAGAATACTCCTGGCGCCGGGAGGAGTATAAGCTTCGGAATACTCCTGGCGCCTGGGAGGAGTATTAAGTCCAGAGTACTCCTGGCGCCTGGTAGGAGTATAAGCTTCGGAATACTCCTGGCGCCTGGGAGGAGTATTCAGTTCAGAATACTCCTGCGCCTGGGAGGAGTATCTAGGCCCGACGACTCCTGGCGTCTGGTAGGAGCACGTCGTTCCAAATACTCCTGATCCTTAGCATGCGTCTGATGTTTAGTAGGAGTATTTGATTCCAGTAGGCGCTTTCCGTCTCACAAGCGCTCTACTCCTAACAGGATCTTCCTTCTTCAGCTAACTCTTGGCGCTTGATTGAAGATCTTGAATGTTGTACTGGCTCGTTGCGCCTACTCGGAGCCTGGCTTCTGTTGGCGCCCTACTCTTGACAGGAGTAACTTCCTTTCTTACTTCTCTCCTGTCTAGCGCACCGCTCCCCCCAGAGATGGCGCCTGTGCGACAACTCCCCTGAAGGATGCGTCGCGCGACAGGAGATAGGTATTTAGATCTTTTAATAGGAAGCCTATCATCCTTCTTAGAGTAGGCTCCTTATAACGAGTTCCTACTAACAAGGCTAATTGCTCTTGCATATTCTTCAAAATTTTCCTGGTTGAGGAATCTCCGAATTAGGAGAGGGAGTATCTGGAAGGCGCTCTAGGATCCCTTCCAGACCCAGAGTCTGAATGTATTCTCGCCTTCTTTATTACCGAAGGCGCTCCTCCTTCCGAGAAGCGCTCGGGACTCGAATTGAGCTCATGCTCTTCATACTCCTCTTCAAAGGACGGGAAAGATTCGACTCCTTCCATCCTCTTCTCGGAGAAGGCGAACTAGACGACGAAAAGCACTCTCGAAGGGACGCTTTTCTATAGCGGTCCTTGGCAGTCGATACGATCGATTCTGCCGAAGGGACGCCTGATCGTTGGGGATTCTCCCACAACCCCCGTACGGCTTTCGACTTTCCTTCTCCTCCGGGCCAGGGAGCTTGGAAGAGGTCTAGGCCTTGGGAGCGTCGCAGAGACGACCAGACGCCCCCTCCACTACACTGGGGACACTAATATCATACCACATTCACTTTCCTTACCTTCCAATGCTGCGACTTTTTCCTGCATTTTCTGAAGGGAAGCTCTAAGTCTGCTATTTCCGAAGCAGAACTAGAGGGATTAGCAATTTGTGAAGGGCTGCTGAAACAGAATGGTCATGATTATCATAGGAAGAAGCTACAGAGCTAGATAGTAAATCATGAGAGGCAGACATTCTGCGGGTTTTATAAGCCGCCTTCCTCTCTCTATCTTTTCTCTAACTTCTTCAAGTAAGAAGTTAGATTCTTCCACTCTTGTGCACTCAGTTTCTCACACTCGTTACACGTATTCTCAATCGAACATTCAACCATTCTACACCCCCTACAAATAGTGTGAGGATCTACCGAAGCTTTCGGAATCCTCACCTTACAGCCCTCATTCACACACACTCTGAAACTAACACTAGAATCAGACATATTCACAAATTCCAAAAAACAGTCCAAAAAACAGTCACGATAGCGAATGCCAAACAAACGATCCAAGTACGTCACCAAATATCAGCGAGAGATGATCAAAAGCTTTGCGAAAAACGAATTCTAGTCAGGAGGAAGTAACAACAATGTTGATACAGCCGGCGACAGAGAGAATCTGATTAGAAAACGGGAATAGTTCCTAGTCCTGCCACCCAGAGCAGGGCGGTAGATCACCTGACCTACCTGTAGCGAGTGCCGCGAAAATTTGAAATTCTGTCGGGAACGACGGAGTCTATAGCTATGTATATATCTGACAGGTAAGTGAATGTATGAAAATACAATTTCCGACAAATTGTTATTTTCGTCGACGTTTAATACGTGCAATCGGCGTTTAAGGGTTAACAGACTACTGTAACAGGTACCTTATCTTGGGACAAAAGGGCAGTCTTCATGAGGCCACTAGTGTCATTCGCCAAAACACCAACACGTGGGCAAATATGGTTCTTAGGAGAGCTGAGATCAGATTCCCCAGTTGCAATGCTAAGATGAGGGCAGGGAGTTGTCCTTCCCCAGTTGTTGGTAGGAAGCAAGGAAAGGGGAAGGAGAGAGGGAGTTGCCGAGGATGACAATTCCATTCCTCTGCCATTTGGCATTGTGGCAGAAACCCTTGATAGTGTTAGTCCTTCGGGATGGGCATAATATCCTGTTCAAGGAATGTCGTCCTCCCCTCTCTCAAGCACCAATGCTGTTCTGAGCATACCTTCAGCAAATTCAGGAGTCTCAAGCCCTCTTGGTAGGGGTGGTTTAAAGTTGTACAGTGTTCCCCCCTTATTCGCGGGGATGTGTACCAGACACCCCGCGAATAGTTAAAACCACCACTAAAAATGATTATAACTGCCTATCTTGAAAGTTCAGATGCCAAATGTATACCTTTAATAACATCCTACTTCAAAATATACCTAAAATTACTAACCTATTACTGCATTAATCTTTGAGTTATATATTAATATCATTTTTAAAGTCATCTTAAACATTTTACCATTAAAAATATATACCTACAGCAAATAACAGAGAGAGAGAGAGAGAGCGAGGAGAGATGAGAGAGAGAGAGAGAGACCAAATGAATGGCAACATCATATATTTGACCCTCAAGAGTGAAATTATGAATTATTTCTGAGACAGAGAGAATAATAATGGATGAGAGAGAGAGAGAGAGGAGAGAGAGAGAGAGAGAGAGAGAGAGGGAGAGAGAGAATAACTCCTAGACTCCGCTTCCTCCACTCCACCATTCGTATATCAAACTCATTTACTCCCCCGCCCATGTTCCTCCAAGTGGATAAAACGACTGGGAATCGCTATTTTTAATTAATCTTATTATTATTTTGAAAATTAGTTATCATTTATTTACACTACAAACAAAATAAATAAAAAACATACGTGAGAGAGAGAGAATGTTAGTGTACTGTTTAACTCATTAAACGTAATATTATTTGGTAAACTAGTACTGTATATTATTTTATTTACCATAAAATGTAGTAATGTCCTTAAGGATATATTATACATACACTTCCAGCCCAAACAGAGGGCAAGAGTTACCACTAGCGCATGCTAGTATCTGGGGGGTGGATGTGCAGAGAGAGAGAGAGAGAGAGAGGAGAGAGAGGGAGGGTTGTCCTTATTTAAAAGAGTGAAATGGATAGATTATTGTACTTCTTTAAAATACTATTCACATGTGAATTTTGAGATTAGTTATAATATTATTATTATTATTATTATTATTATTATTATTATTATGCAAAAATATTAAAAAATAAACATACACATGTACCAAAGAAATTATCTCATATCAGCAAAAGAAGAAAGAAAGATAGAGAGAATTTCAATGATCCGTTTTTTTTAGATGGCAACACTGGATTTGACAGTTGGAACCCAGCCAACCAAGCTGGGCTACGTAACAAGACACTGGGGTTAAATGCATTTTATTTTATTCTTACATAATTCTTTTTTATTTATAAACTAAAAAATCTTGCTATTCACTTTAGTATTTTCTTTAATGAATTTATATTATTGCTGTTTACATTAATATTGATATTTGAAAATTAGTAAATCATAATAAAAAAAACATACATCGCTTTAAGAGAGAGAGAGAGAGAGAGAGAGAGAGAGAGAGAGAGAGAGAGAGAGAGACGAGAGAGAGAGTAGAATATTTGTAAAATACTTTCACATATGATTTTTGTAATTACAGTTATTATTATTATTATTATATTATTTGAAAATATTAATAAACATATTACGCATATATGTACCATAAAAATCTCTCATCTCAGTAAGAGAGAGAGAGAGAGAGAGAGAGAGAGAGAGAGAGAGAGAGAGAGAGAGAGAGAGAGAGAGAGAGAGAGAGGGGGGGGGGAAATTTTCATGAGCACATGATGGCAGCAACAAATCAGCTCCTTCCCCCTCCGGTCACTTAACTTGATACATGTATCTGAGTTTTAGTACCTGGAGTTAGAGAAAGAATCTGATTGGGATTTCCTTCATTCTTCCACAATTTTTTTAATTTATAAGCTAAAATCTTACTAATTCACTATGGTATTTTCTTTAATGAATTGATATTATTGCTGTATAAAATTAATATTAATATTTGAAAATAGTAAATCATTTATTTATCATACAAAAAAACATACACCTTTGTAGTAGATAGAGAGAGAGAGATGAGAGAGAGAGAGAGAGAGAGAGAGAGAGAGAGAGAGAGAGAGAGAGAGAGAGAGAGAGAGAGAGAGAGAGAGAGAGAGAGAATTATTATTTTTATTATGTGATATCATTTAAACTATTAAACTTACTAATACAGCACGTGTATTAATCAAAAAATTAATATTTGAAAATTAGTAAATCATTTTTGTATCATAAAAATGTATTTAGTCATGAAAATAAACATCAAAATACAATAATTAGTGATTATTTTCGTTGGAAAATTCCGCGAATGGGCAAGTCCGTCCGCGAATAATTTCTAGATAGGTTCCAAAGAAAAATCCGCGAATGTGTGAGTCCGCGAATCCGGAGAACGCGAATACGGGGGGAACACTGTAGATACTAATCTATATGTAACATGTTTTTGTCATTCTAGAGAAAACCTCCCATTTGTATATATAAACATTGTATATTTTATTCTTGCCTTACATGACATGTATGTTGATAAGTGGCAACCAAACACATTAAAATCCAATGCTCACATGTATACGTTGTCCTTGTTGCATTGTTTACCTTACCTTAATAAAGAACCTAACATTTTAGATGAGCTTTTGTTTCACGTCTCACCCCAACCAAAGTGGTTTGCAGTAAGGTATTACAAGAAGCAAGTGACTTGTAGCAAACTGAAGAAAAGGAAAAAACGGAGACCCTACACCAGCTTCTGTCCCTGCAATCTGCAATGGACTTTATTTGTTGGTATGTACAGTTTATCATATGTGCAGTGTAAGGTTGTGCTAACAAGCTAACTAGTGTCAGTATTTTACACAATGAACTTCAAATACTGATACTACCTTTTTGTTAAAATGATATTGTTATAATACAATAAAGTTTCATACATACTTACCTGGCAGATATATACATAGCTAAGACTCCGTCGTCCTCGACAGAAATTCATTCTTTCGCGCCACTCGCTACAGGTAGGTCGGTTGATCTACCGGCCTGCCTGGGCGGCAGGACTAGGAACCATTCCCGTTTTCTACTCATATATTTTCTCTTCCACCTGTCTCCTTGCGGGGAGGCTGGGTGGGCCCTAATCGTATATATCTGCCAGGTAAGTATGTATGAAACTTTATTGTATTATAACAATATCATTTTCATACAATCAACTTACCTGTCAGATATATACATAGCTGATTGGCACCTTCGGTGGAGGGTAAGA
This sequence comes from Macrobrachium nipponense, assembly GCF_015104395.2. Lineage (NCBI taxonomy): Eukaryota > Metazoa > Arthropoda > Malacostraca > Decapoda > Palaemonidae > Macrobrachium > Macrobrachium nipponense. The sequence goes on along the minus strand of NC_061090.1, from coordinate 54,493,469 downwards.
GACAGCTACTACTAGAATAGACAGGTAAACAACATCTGTTGTAGGTATAAATTAAAAACCTTGGTTCCTACCTGATGGTGGTAGACTTCGTGGGTGTTTTCCCCGTAGTCTGCATCACTCAGAAACTTTAGCGAGATGTGATCTATGGCCAAGAATTCTTGTGGGTCTGCCGAAGGGGTCTTATCCACTTACTCGGCAGAGCCTGAAAGGACTTTGTCAATGGGTGCTGATCCACTTACATGACAACACACCTTATTAAGGAGCAAACAATCAATCCCGACCACCTGATCCTAACCACCATGTTAGTATTAAAAATTGCTCAGAGTTATCCCCAACTCTTCGCAACAACCGTACTCAAACCACAATGCACAAGCACACAATAATTAAAAAAAAAAAAATTTTTCTATTACAAGATATCACAAGAGTTTCCTTACTGAAACTGAAGTGACTGGCCGCTTGCGCTGCGACAACTGCACTTGTTCAGCAGAAAGTCTAGAACATATCTATATTTAAGGATTGTTGTAAGCTCCTGTACCCAGGATTGTGCCCGCAGACACCAAAAGGACTAATGAAAAACATTTTTCATAGGTCACACGCACGTCCTTCAAATAGTGAGCCGCAAACACAGAATACATCTCCAATAGTCGCTTCCAAGATATTCTTCAGCGACATATTTCTCTGAAAAGAGAGAGACGTTGCCACTGCTCTCACTTCATGAGCTCTTACTCTCAGGAGTTTTAAGGAATCGTCCGTGCAAGCCTTATGAGCGTCCATAATTACGTTCCTGACAAAAAAGGCTAATGCATTCTTAGACATAGGTCTTGATGGATCCTTCACTGAGCACCACAGGCCTTGTCTAGAACCTCCCAACTGTTCCTTTTTCTTTAAGTAAAACTTTAATGCCCTTACTGGGCAAAGAGACCTCTCCGGTTCCCTGCCGACGAGACCCGATAATCCTTTTACTTCGAAGTTTCTCGGCCGAGGGGTTCGAAGGATTTTCATTCTTCGCTAAGAATAATTCCTTGAAGGAACAGATGGCTGAATCTATATTGAACCCGACTTTGTCACTAGGGCGTGCAGTTCGCTAACCCTTTTTGCCGTTGCCAGTGACAAAAGGAATAAACATTTTCTCGTTATATCACGAAACGAGGCCAAATGTAGGGGTTCAAATCTCTCTGAAGCTAAGAACTTCAGCACTAAGTCTAGATTCCAGTTAGGGGAGAAGAATCATTCTAGACTTCTTGGTCTCAAACGACCTAATCAGATCATGCAGATCCTTATTGTTTCCCAAATCTAGGCCTCTATTCCTAAGACGGCCGATAGCATACTTCTATACCCGCTTTATCGTGGCTACGGAGAGCTGCGATTCTTCCCTCAGAAATAACAGAAAATCAGCTATTTCTGTTACAGAGGTACTGGAGGAGGACAACTTCTTTGACTTACACCTTCTTCTCAGCTTCCCCACTTGGATTGGTAAACCCGGATAGTGGAAGTTCTCCGGGCTCTAGCGATCGAGCTTGCTGCTTTACTAGAAAAGCCTCTCGCTCTGACAAGTCTTTCGATAGTCGAAAGGCAGTCAGAGCGAGAGCGGGGAGGTTTTGATGAAACCTCTCGAATGTGGCTGTCTGAGAAGATCCCTCCTTTTGTGGAAGGATCTGGGGAAGTCTACTATCCACTCCAGTACCTCTGGAAACCATTCTTGAGCTGGCCAAAAGGGGGCTATCAGGGTCATTCTTGTCCCCTTTGAAGTCACAAACTTCCTGAGTACTTGTCCTAGAATCTTGAATGGGGGAAATGCGTAAACGTCTACCTGAGACCAATCTAGTAGGAAGGCGTCTACTGCTAGAGCTCTGGGATCTTCTACTACTGAACAGAAGACTTCCAGTCTCCTCGAGAGGAACGTGGCAAAAAGGTCGACATGAGGAGTTCCCCAAAGAGACCAGAGCTTGAGGCAAACTTCTGAGTGGAGGGTCCACTCGGTATGAAGGACCTGGTTCCTCCTGCTCAGCCTGTCCGCTCGTACGTTCCTTACTCCCTGAACGAACCTCGTCAAGAGGCGAGATGTTCCTTTGGATGTCCACAACAGCAGTTCTCTTGTGAGTTCGTAAAGGGGGGACATACGATGTGGAGTACCTCCTTGCTTCCGAATGTATGCCAGAGCGGTTGTATTTGGTCCGCATTCACTTGTACTATTTTGTTGCAATACTAGCGGTTCGAAGCTCTTTAGAGCTAGGTGTACAGCCTAGCAGTTCTTTGCAGTTTATGTGCCAGGACACTTGAAGAGCTTCCAAGTGCCTGACACTTCTCTCTTTCCCAAAGTTGCTCCCCAGCCTTTTTCCGACGCGTCGGAAAACAATACAAGGTTTGGGCTCTGTATTTCCAGGGAAGTACCTTTGTTTTCCCTTCAGTGGGAGTAACCACCATTCTAGATGTCGTTTTATCAGATCTGGAATGGGAAAGAAGTCCGAGAGGAGTCCTGTCTTCATGTTCCACGAACTTCTGAGGAAGAACTGAAGAGGACGGAGATGAAGTCTTCCTAGATGAAAGAACTGCTCGAGCGAGGAAAGGGTCCCTAACAGGCTCAACCATTCCCCATCGCCGAAGTCCGTTCCTTCCTTAGGAAGAGAGAGACTTTTTTCTAAACCTCTCGCTAGCTAGTCTCTTGAGAAGGAAATACTCGAAAACCCCGAGAATCCATCCGAATCCCCAGATAGACCAAGTTCTGGCTGGGGATCAGTTGGGACTTCTCGAGGTTCACGAGTAATCCTAAAGTCTTTATTAGGTTTAGTGTCACAGTCAGGTCCTCCAAACACTGTTTCCTCTGACTTTGCTCTGATAAGCCAGTCGTCTAGGTATAGAGATATACTGATTCCTTCAGGTGAAGGTATCTCGCCACATTTTTCAAAAGGTTCGTGAAAACCTGAGGCTGCCGTCGACAGGCCGAAGCACAAGGCTCTGAATTGGAAGATCCTTCCCCCCGTCATGAAACGGAGGTACTTCTTCGACGAAAGGATGGATCGGGACGTGAAAATAGGCGTCCTGGAGATCCAGAGACACCATCCAATCCCCCTGGCGAAGAGCCGCCAGGACTGAAGCAGAGGTTTCCATGGCGAACTTCTGTTTTTGAACAAACTTGTTCAGAGCGCTGACATCCAGAACTGGTCTCCAGCCCCCCGAGGCTTTCGCAAACCAAGAAAAGACGATGTAAAAACCCGGGGAGCTTTGATCCAGCACAAGTTCTATAGCTCTCTTGTCCCACATCTGATCCACCATTTGTTGAAGAGATCTTTCAACACAGGGTCCTTGTATTGGCGGACAATTCCCTCGGAGTTGACGTCAGGGGAGGGGATTGTCCAGGAAAGGAATGAGATATCCCTTCTGAAGAACCGACATCGACCAAGGGTCTGTGTCGATGTGAGTCCAGGCCTCCGCAAATCCCCGGAGCCTGGCACCTACTGGTGTTTGGAGGAGTGCCACTTCACTTTCCCCTTTTTAAAGGGGCGGAACGAGGCTCGACCTCTCTTCTCGGTCGTTTTCCTTTTAGCGGAAACTCTAGTGGGAGGGCCACCTCGAAAGGGCCGAACAGGAGTAGACGCCACTTTCTTTTCTCCCACCATCACTGTCTCTTCTTCCTGGACGATTGCAGGAGAAGACCTGAGTCGCTTCTCCGTCAGAGATCGGGAAATATCCTTCACCAACTGTGACGGGAAAAGAAAATCAGATCTAGGGGCGAATAACAAAGCTGCTCTTTGTGAATGCGACACTGCTTTCGTCAAGAAAGCGCTAAACACAGATCTCTTCTTCAAGAGACCTGCTCCAAATAAGGAAGAAACTTCCCCTGAGCCGTCTTGCACCGCCTTGTCAATACATGACAAAAATTTGCCAGGAGTACATCCGTTTCTAGCCCTTCAGGGGCATGAGCCTTCTTGGACATCCCCCCAAGGGACCATACTAGAAAGTTAAAGACTTCTAGAATGTGAAAATAGTCCCATTGAGGAGATGATCCAACTCTGAAAGTCCCCAAGTAATCTTAGCCGTGTGAAGGCTATCGTCTCCTGGATGCGTCTACCAGACTGGAAAAGTCAGCTTTCAGCTGAAGCTGGGAGAGTGAGACCCATATTCTCCCCAGTCTGGTACCAAATCCCTCTCTTGCCCGTAAGTCTAGGGGAGGCATGCAAAAGACTGTCCTAACTAGCTCTTTCTAGTAGCATCCAGTTATCCAGCGATTGCAGAGCTCTCTTCATAGAAATCGTCGGTCTCATCTTCAAGAAAGCCGACGATTTCGGAGTCTTCGAGCATGAAAACAGTGAACGAGGCGAAGGAGGAGCGGCAGGGATCAATGCATCTCCGTATTCCTGAGAAGGAAGAGCTGTCAAAACTTTGTAGTTCGACAGTCCTTCTTTACGTGTAGACTCGTCCTCTGATTCCTCTTCCATAATTGGATCGTAGGAGAGGCCCACTTCCCGTCCGGGTCTTCCTGTCCAACCACTCTCTCTACTGGAGACAAACTCCTAATAGAGAGGGGCTAAGAGAGTGTAGAGCTCCTATGCTTGACTGGGCTCTCGTTGGCTGGCTGGCTCCTCGCGCTGGCTGGCGCCATCGCGCCTGGCTGGCGCCTGGCGCCTCGGCTGGCTGGCGCCTCGCGCCTGGCTGATCCTTCGCGCTTGGCTGGCGCCTCGCGCCTGACTGCTCCGCGCTGCTGCGCTACTCGCCGCTGACTGGTGCCTCGCGCCTCTAAAAGTCTCGCGCCTGACTGACGCTTCGTGCCTTGTTGAAGTTTCGCGTCTTCCTAGTGCCACATCCTTGCGTGACAGATGCTTGTCTGGAGCCTCACGCTTGGCTGAATGCTCACGCCTGGTTAATACCTCGCGCTCGGCTGAAGTTGCTGATCTGGCAGACGTATCCCATCTGGGAGAATCCTCTGGTCTGTAATGCGTTTCTCGCTTGTCTGACTCTTTAACCTTAGAGGACGCTTCTGTCTGTAGGACGCCTCGCGCTTGGCTGGCGCGACGCGCTTGCCTGGGCGAATCAAAATCTTCCCACGAGTCTCTATCTGCGTTCGTTAAAAGACTCACGTCTCACATGGAGCCTCACTCCCTGGTGGGGAGAAGAAGACGGTCTTCTTGACCGGCAGTACTGACGTCTTTTTCTTACGAGGAGGATCCTTCGAAAGGACTCCTACTAAGGCGGACAGCTGTTCCTGCACGCCAAAATGATCCTCTTGGACGCTTCTCCTGCGTCTTCTTGAACGGAGAGGGAGACCCTCGAAGGCGTGTTGCCCCCATCATGGGAAGGCAAAACCCTCTTCGCCTTCTTGATAGAAGGAGGCGCTTCTTCCGAAAAGCGTTCTGGGCTTGAATCCAAAACAGTGCCTTTTCCAGGGGACCTGGACAAGTCCGAAATCCTTCCACCCTCGTTTTAGGAGAGGGTGAGAAGCGGACGGCGAGAAGCACTCTCTGAGGACGCTTTTTCGATAGCGGTCCTGCGCAGGCTGTCTATATACAGCACCTGCTGAAGGACGCCTGACCGGGGGAATTCTCCACAACCTCCGTACGGCTTTCGACTTTTCCTTCTCCTCTGGGCTTGGAGCTTGGAAGAGGTCTAGTCCTGGGAGCGTCGCAGAGACGGTCAGACGCCCCCCCTCCACAAACACTGGGACACTCACTTCACTAAAATCACTTTCACAGTCCTTACCTTTCATGGTAGCCATTTTTGATCTCATCCTGTGAAGCGTAGCCTTCAGATCAGCAATTTCCGATGCCGAATCTGAATGTAAGGCCAGTGAGGGTCCTGATACAGAATCATAATTAAGAGAAGAGTTAGAATTATCCAAAGGCTCAATAGGCCTTGTACTACTACCCGCCATCTTAGATGCAGCCCTTACTGACTCTATCCCTTTCTAACTTCTTCAAGTAAGAAGTTAGATTCTTCCATTCCTCAACATTCAACCTCTCACACTCATGACAGTGTTAGAATAGAACAATCAAAACCCCTACATTTGCGACATACAGAGTGAGGATCAACCGAAGCTTTCGGTATCCTCACCTTGCAGCCTACATTCACACACATTCTCACACAAAACACTTGAATCAGACATTCTGAAGGAAAAATAAAAAAGCAAGTCCAAATCCAGTCCACAGTAGCGAAATGCCAAAAAACAACGATCCAGGTATCTTCACCAAAAAGTCAAACATAACGGATGCATTCAATTGCTTAAGAAAAGCGAATTCCAGTCAAGAGGAGGCAAGCAACGATGTTGATAACCACCGGGCGACAGAAAATATATTGAGTACGAAAACGGGAATGGTTCCTAGTCCTGTCCGCCCAGGGCAGGCCTGGTAGATACACCTGAACCTACCTGTAGCGGGAGTGGCGGGCGAAATTTGAATTTCTGTCGAGGACGACGGAGTCTTAGCTATGTATATATCTGACAGTAAGTTGATTGTATGAAATTGTTTTTTTAAGACTTTGGTGGTAAATAGAACAGTACCTCACAGTGTATTCTGAAACGTTTTCAGACGAATGTGAACAGCACCCAGCAGCCAGTGTTACAAGATCCTGTCTATCGTTCACAGTCCTCACCTGCTCTTCATCCCCAGACAATGATACCCCAATCAGCTGATTTCCTTTTACTCGTGGATTGAGGATCATGCCGGCCTGGATCAGACAAGGAGGATAGACGCAACCAAAGAGAGAGTGTGAGAAATTTTGCAGCAACAGGCAGCAGACTGCTACAGCACCTTTCTACAAATGATATCCCCCCATTAGAACTGCAAATGTGGCCCCCCCTCATAGAGCAAGCAACCAAGAGAGCCCAGTGCACCTCCTTCAACAACTGCAGCTCCTACCTTGCCACCAGAGGGTGGTGCAGCGACCCGTTAGTACCCCTCCACATAAAACAATTGCCCAAAACTCACCCCCCCTTCCCCCAGATGCAACTTTTCACATTTTTGGGGCATTCATGGTGGATCTGCCTTAGTTACCCAGACAGAAACAATCAATCCAGATGAGGATGTGTCTTGCCATGGACACACAAAGGATCCTAGAGCACACACGATACACACTCCCAGACACCAGATCTGGGATTACTGGATTAAGTGTCAACAAAGTCTTGGATGCCCTTCAAGAACACATCAAGAGTCTTCACAATGAGAATCAACGTCCAAGGGAGCTGCTCACCTGGGAGTCTTTTTCAGACTTTTACATTAGACTTGAGAACAATGCGGAGGAAGCAGATGTCTGTCCTGGTAATTCTTCAGTTTGTGAGCAAACCCAGATGAAGACGATTACCCTCATGGGAATCTGGGATGAAGAACCGACCAAGAAACTCAATGCCTAGTATATTGTTTGCACCTCTAAGGCCACCAGGAAGGCCACTTCTCAAATTACAGGAAGCAGAGGAAACATGGAAAGGGTGCCAGCTCACCCATATCACACTATCACATTAGGGTTACATGCCAGCATGTAACCACATGCCCTGAACATCTGCAGTAACCGCGCCCGCCCACAAGGGGCATTCGAAGGCACAGAGGAGCTCTGCCAGACAGGTCCAGTGCCCTCACTACAACACAAGGATATTATGACAAGTGCTGCCAGACGAAGACGAGGGAAGCCAAACAAGGTGCCACTTACAGTGCTGAGCCTACACCACCCTCTCCGGGCAAGAACTCAAGCTCTCATCAGATGAGAAGCCCCTATTCTATCAAGACACCACAGCCAATTTCTGTTAACATCACATCCACAATTCAGATTCAGATGCTGCCAGACAGGTGCTGACGTCTGCTATAGACCCTCATTATCTTGACCTTCTGCACATTCCTACAAGAGCATGTTCAGAGCCTGTCAAACCAGAGACTTCTTTCTACAAAGAGATTCAAAGGACGTGGCGCTCTCCAAGGAAAGAACTGAAGAAAGCCACACTAAAGCCGATGGACCGCCAATACTTTCCACGAGAGTTCAAGGATGTGCTGATCTCACAGGAAGAACTGAAGAAAGCCACACTAAAGCTGATGGAAGGACTGCCAATCATCTTAAGGAAGATGCTGTACCTTTCACCATCAATGCACCTCGCTAGATAGTATATGCCTTCCAGGAACTGTGTCAAGGCAGAGCTCGAGTTCATGGTAGATCAAGGTATTATTAAGCCTGCCAGTGACAAACCTTCAGGCTGGTGTTGCCCACTTGTTCCTAAAGACAAAGGTGTTTGAATCACTGTTGACTTCAAGAACTAGTAAGGAAGATGGTACTAGTAAGGAAAGATGCTGGACCAAAATTTCTCCAACAACCATCAATACACTTCGCCAGATGTCATATGTCTTCCAGGAAACAAGTCAAGCAGAGCTCGAGTTATTGGTAGATCAGGGCATTATTAACCCCATGAGTGACAAACCTTCAGATTGGTGTTGCCAGTTGCCCGCTCATCGTAGTACCTAACGACAAAGGTGTTCGAATCACCGTTGACTTCAAGAACTTGAAAAGTAAAACACCCGGCAGGCCCTCGCCTTTGCCTAGCATCCACAGCATTGATTCAATTGCTAAGTTTTTTTACCACTGAAGGTATCCTGCACAGGGTGCTGGCAAATGCACCTTGCAGAGGTCCAATAGGATTTGTGGCCACAGGAGACGCCAACTGCTTCCAAGAAGAATTGCGTGAAGGTAGAGGATGACATCCTGCTGCTCAACGATGATTTCTCCTTCCATCTAAGCCAAATCCATGAGATGTTGACAAGGTGCTGCAAGTTTGGCATGACACTTAACAAGGACAAGTTTGTGGTTGCTGGCCTCCAGTGTTTCCCTCTACTGATTTTGAATCTCGAAAGACTGCATTTTAGTGGACCCCAACAAAGTAGCAGAAATAAAGGACTTTCCTACACCAACAACTTGATGGATCTTTGTTCATTCACATGGTTAGTGAACCAATGATCCGACTTTTTGCCTGAGATAGCTAATGCAGCTGAACCTCTCAGACCCTTTATGAGCCCCAAGTGTGCATTAGTATGGAGTATGGACTGTGGATCAGGACAGAGCATTTTGCCCACCAGCTCTTCCCTCCTCCTTCGATCTTGCCCTCCCAGTTATTCTACATACTTGGATATGCCCTTATACAGGACCACAGTAATGGAAGACTCCACTAGTGTGGCTTGTTTCCTTGCAGACACCGAGATGGGCTACGCCACAATCGCATGGGAGATGTAAGCCATGCTAGTGGCTCGTTCCTCGCAGACACTTAGATGTGCTATGCCACAATCGCATGGGAGATGTTAGCCGTTACCAATGTCCGAATGCAAACTGTACCTGATAGGCCTCCAACCTTCTATGCTGATGACAGAGGGCCATCGCCTACTGGTGCCAATAATAACCATTGCTCTGGATGCAGTGAAGCCAATAACAAACTATTACTCTGGATGCAGTTGAGAATCCCATTTGCAATGTCTCAAGGAGAAAATCTCACCATCTGTTTTATCTGTTCACAGCCATGCGGCATGCTGACAAGCAGCTTGGGATACCCAATGCCCTGTCAGCTAGCTCATACATCAGGACCATCGCCACTGCTCATGCAGCAGCCCAACTAAGTCAGTCTTTGAGAATCAAGAGCGCATGTGAGAAGTCTACCTTGACTTCTTGTGCAAGGCCTTAAACTCCTCTTCCTCTTCTCCCCTACATGTTGGAGAAATTTCAGGCATGAGGAAGGCGATAAAAATTAATGATAAGTAGGTACACAGAGCGTTTCTTCCCTTTCCTGAGTCTTGTCAGTTTTCAACAACAAAGTACCAAGGTGACAGACAGATCCCTCCTTTGTGGTAGTCAGGAAGCTAGGGTAGCTGAAGACATAGGAGATGGCACAACAGGAGAGAAAGGTGCTGGAGACAGCTCCTCCTATGCCAGGTTGTCCAGAAATGCTGCAAAAGACAGACTAGCAAGGCAACATTTTCCTAGTACCTGGAATGTCCAATTCAGACAAACTGGAGGGTGAAACAGCTGTTGATGGCACACCACAAATAGCTGTCTTCCTTCAAAGAGAGGGCATGGCCAGACTTCTCTGTTCAAGCGCATACTCTCTGAAGAGGGGTAACAGGCAGAAGGAAAGAAAAAACCATCTGAAGAAGCCAGCAATAACAGGTGGAGGGACTGGAATGGAAGAATAAAATAAATAAAAAAAAAAAAAAAACTGTAGAAGCCAGCAATAACAGGCAGGTGGATAGGAATGGGGAAGAAAAACATTTGAAGCCAGTAACAACAGGCCAAAGAATGGGAATGAAAAAAAAAAAAAAAAAAAAAAAAAAAAAAAAAAAAAAAAAACAAAAAAAAAAAAAAAAAACCTGAAGCTGGCAAATACTTCTACCATTACAGGGAATACCAGACTGCACACTCCTTGCATAGGTAAGAAAAAGTACATGCCTTCCCCCTACAAAGGATACAAACCTGTGGGGGGCTTATCACTGCTGGACATATGAAATTGCCCTCAGGATGCCCATGACCCAAGAAATGGCTTTGGTCACGTTTAATCCACTGCTAAACAACAACTAAGAATAAGGCAAGTAAAAAACATCAGCACAGAGCATCAATAAAGAAACAATCTACTCATTCCATATTTAACAACCTTCTTTTAAGCAGAAGGTCAAAGAAAAAGTAACAACCTTCTTTTAAGCAGAAGTTCAGGGAAAAGTGGGAAAAGTGAGTGGTAATGTAAGGCGAGTGAGGGGTATTATTACACTCACCCATACCCCATATCTCCTCCTCATTTCAACAACTGCTCAAGCTAAAGGATACTCTTGTATAAATGGTGATGCTTTGTATTTCAGTAGGAACAAATTTGATTCCATATTAACGCTAGAATATTTGTAATAACAAGATATTTCATTATTTAATAAATCTTCCAACATACCACAAGGTGTACTCCAGAGGGATGATTAATGGCAAATATCTGATGCTTTCTCTGCCATACACGAAAGTTTCCCGCAGTTGGGGGTCTCTTAAACGATAGAGATGGTCTCGGAGAAAGTCACTGAAGAAATTGTGCGAATAGATGAAAATTTCCACATCAATTTACAAAAGTTATTCAACATTTATGCTACATAATTATTTGTTTGTCAGTTTTTCTCCAGAGATTTTACATATGAAATACAGTATATATAAAGTATCTGATGTTTAATTCTGTATACTCAAGAGTGCCGAGATCTCTATAGTATAGTACCACAAAGACCCTTATAAAACAGGCTTAATTTTTGGTAGCTATTAAGTTAGTTTTGATTATAAATTTTTAACTAAGGCTCACAGCAAATGATTTGGAAACATTGTCTACCAGAAGCTACATTGAAAATATATTTAATTTATAATTGAAACCCTAATTTGTGCAGACAGATTCAATTTAGTGCAAGTAAAATCTTCTACGGCCATTTTCTAGTTTTTCTGGTAAATGATTTTATTATTCTTTGTTCTTAAGAATATTTAACAACAAATGTTTGTGACCGATGTAAATAAAATTTAAAACCCTATTTCATGTTTAAATTACAAATCCCTTGCAAAGATTACTTGTTTCCGATGAACATCCTAGAAAAATTAAAAATAAACCTAACTTGAAATAATAGAAGTTTAAAATCTCTGATATGATGTAAGTATTTAATAAAAGCCTCTGGAAACTACTGAAAACCCATGACTGATGAGCAAACTTAGTACTTTTTAAGTAGGGTAATACAAACCTTCCTAAATTTTTGAGGTTAAATTTCCAACTGTATTACTAATGCCTTCAGTCATGTCTGAAATCAAGACTTTTAAGAATACTGCAGCCATAACACTCGAAAATACTTGATACAAAACTGTTCTAAAATGATATTTTCATATTAAAATAAATTTTTGAACATACTTACCTGGTAGTTATATATATATATAGCTTAAGTCCCTGTGACGTCACGGCAGAATTCAAAACTCGCGGCAATCGCCGATTGGGTAGTCAGGTGTACCACCTGTGCGCCCTCTATCCAGGTACCTGGAACCATTCCAACTATTCCTCAGATCTTCCATGCCCCTAGTCTCTAGAGGGGAGGAGGGTGGGAATTAAATTATATATATAACTACCAGGTAAGTATGTTCAAAAATTTATTTTAATATGAAAATATCATTTTTAAACATCTTACTTACCTGGTAGTTATATATATATATAGCTGATTGACACCTTTGGTGGAGGGTCAGAGACAGCCAACATCGTTGGAATTGACATATGAGTTAATAAACAAACTTATGGGTTTCGTACCTGTTTAAGGAAGCCGACTTTAATAATCTCGTGCCTCATTATGTCTGCTTTCCTTAAGAGATCCAGCGATCCACCCAGGGGCTGAAGACCTCAAGGAGCTGTCAACTGGTGCATAACCTCTATGTGACGGACCTCATCTAATACCTTTGTTCCGGGCGCTAACCAAGGAACAAAATGACCACCTGACTGAAAATCAATGGGTTGTGGAAGCCTGCGTCCAGTCTCCACAAACAACCATAAAATTCAACAGTTCCAAGGAAGGCAAAAAAAAGGTATTAGGTTATGGGATTGTAGGGGTAGCTCCTTCTCCCACTACTGCATTCGCTGTTACGAATGGTCCCAAAGTGCAACAGTCTTCATAAAGAGTCTGCACATGTTTCAAATAGTGTGAGGCAAACACTGACTTACTTCTGCAGAAGTAGAGTCCATTATACTCTGTAAAGACCTGATCTGTCTGAAGCTACAGATGTTGTCACTGTTCTAACTTCATGCTTTGACCTTCAACAGTTGAGATCCGCCTCACTATATTCTGAATGAGCTTCCCTCATAAGGTTCTTAATGGAAAAAGGGAAACGCATTCTTTGACATTTGCAGAGAGGGCTTTTCTGACAAAACACTCAAGGCCCCTCTGAATTGGCACATAATTGCTTCGTTCCTTTTCAGGTAATGCTTCAGGACCCTTACCTGACAAAGAACTCTCTCTAATTCCTTACCTGTGAGCTCCGACAGGTTTGGAATCTCGAAACGATTTGGGCCAGGGCAGAGAAGGGCGTTTGTTCTTCGCTAGAAATTCCAGTTGTAGAGCGCAGATAGCATTACCCTGTCTGAAACCCTACAGCTTTGCTGAAGGCATGTATTTTCACTGACTCTTTTTCGCTGTAGCTCGACCAACTAAGAAGAGAGTTTTATACGGTGAGGTCCTTAAATGATGTTTCCTGTAAAGGTTTGAACCTATCACTCACGAAAAATTTCAGGACTACGTCCAGATTCTATGCTGGAGGGGACTGTAGTCTTTCTTTAGATCATGTCGAAGGTCTATGAAGGTCTTGGAGATCTTTATATTCAGACACGTCTAAGTTCCTGTCAATGAAGACCTCTCCGAACATGTTTATGTATCACTTAATGGTCGAGGTCGGAATGTTACGACTTGTCTTACAGTCTGCAGCAAAGAGTCTCTTATTGTCCTATCCCCTTGCAGCGAAGATTCTTCTTCTCGGGCAATGGATAGGACAGCGACACTCCATAGCTGATGTCCATGGTATGGTTGCTGGACAATCTATTAGGATGAAGTAATGATTGATCTGGAACAACCTAACTAAGTCTACAGCGTAGATCGTAACTGACTTGGGCGCTCCTGAGATCTGTTTATCGACTGCGTTCGGTGGCGTAGAGTCCAAGCATCCGAGCAAGTCACGTGATTTTTGTCTTTTAAAAAGGTATGCCGAGAGACAATACAATTATCTATTTGTTTGTCAACTGGTGCTGGACAGTGAGGTAGTGAATCCCTTAACGAGGTGGTGATTCTCTTAAGTCATGTGCCCGATAGGGCCAAGTCAATTGCCCTTTAGAGACCGAGGTCCTTTATGGTAAGACATTCCCCTAGTAGATGAATCCCAGCTAAGAAGCAAACAACACTGTTTCATTGAAGACGAAGTGGAGAGTGAATGCAACCTACGTCTTACAGTCGAATCGGAGAGGATTCTCAAGGTTCCATAACCTCCGCTTACAAAGGACTGAAACGCTAACAGCGATTTCACTGCGTAAGGTAAAGGAGGGGTTGTAGATACTTGGTGTACAGCGTCATGATTGTTTTTATGATCCTGACCGCTTCAAGTGCCGGGATCATGCTGTTTATGATCCCGATGTTCAAGATCTACTCGGACGAAAGCCATGATCCCCTTGACGTTGGGATCTTTAGTGTCAGGGATCGTGCTGTATGTGATCCTTCATCATGTTTATGATCTTGACGCTTAGGATCTTGACACTCGGCACTTTGGTTTTTGGCGTCACTATGTTTATGATCTTGACGCTGTAACTCTTGACTCTCGGCGTCATAATTCTCTTGACGCTCGGCGCCATGATCCTCTTGACTCTCGGAGTCTCTTGACACTCCAACTCTTGACGCTCAGCGTCATGTTGGAGACCGACGTCATGATGTATATGACTTTGACGTTCAAGCACTTGACGTTTGACGGCATTATCATCTTGACGTACAATTCTTTGACGTCCGTCGTCACTATGCTTATGTACTTGACGCTGGGCGTCATGTCGAGCCATCTGGCAGATCTTCATGTATGAAGATAGTTTCTTCTCTATATGCTGAATATACACAGATATGAAGTTTTTATTGTAAAACTAATATTGTAATACCTACCTGAACACCTGAACTAGCCTGGTCACTTACCAGCCCGAACCATCATTTATTAAAAAATTTACCAAATCTTTGGTTAAAATAAACGATCAGTGTTGCCAATCTCCTGGCAAACACCCTCGTTACCTAGTTACCAGCCCACCGCTAGTAGCCCTGCCTCACGGGCCGGTCACACCTGCCCTCTCACGTCAATCATAACTCAATAACTCTGTATGAGAGGGGAGGAGGGTGGGAATCATTCAGGTGTTCAGGTAGGTATTACAATATTAGTTTTACAATAAAAACTTCATATTGCAATACACCCCCTGAACACCTGAACTAGCCCGATTAACAACATTGACTTTGGGGAGGTGGGGAAATCAATCTGCCCGGCCCTCCACTGTACTAGTTGTCAGTCAATATAATTGAGTACGCGAGTCAGTCTCAAGTTCATTTGTCACTCGTCCAAGCTAATCTCCCATGTGTGGCCTTCTAGGCCTCCCATATGTGGAGGGAAAAACTCCCTGCACCTCTACCCTAAGGTCAAAACTCACTGAGTGCGGGAGGGATACAAACCTGTTTCCTCTCAGCTGGCTATGTGCCTCACCTGAGTAGAGGAAAAACTGAAGACCTCCCATGTGGCTCTCGGCCTCCCATGTATGGAGGGAATCTGAAGACCTCCATGTGGCTCTCGGCCTCTCATGTATGGAGGGAATCTGAAGACCTCCCATGTGGCTCTCGGCCTCTCATGTATGGAGGAAACTGAAGACCTCCCATGTGGCCTTAGGCCTCTCATGTACGGAGGAGACAACCATGTCCATCGGTGCGTCTGCGATGGTGTCGTCGATCGTAGTGATGTCCTCTCTTGTAGTGTTGTACCTGCCTGTCTGTACTCTGCCTGGTTGGCACTTGAAAGAATACCCTCAGATAGACCTAGACATGTTCTTCCTATCTGTCCTAATACTTAAAATCCTCTTGTGATATATCATATCATGAATACCTTATACATATTCCTAATAGTCGCTCCCTACTCTAATATTAACTCAGACAAGCAAGATTGTTGGGTTTAAAAATAGAATTTAGGCCAAAGGCCGAGTGTTGGGACCTATGAGGTCAGTCAGCGCTGAAGGGAAATTGACAAAGTTTGAAAAGGTGTGAAAGGAAGAAAAAAACCTCTGTTGCACAATGAGTCCAGTGTTAGGAGAGCGTGGAAAATAGGATGAGAGAATATGGAGAGAATATGAAGTCAGAAAAGTAAGAGAGAGAGAGAGAGAGAGAGAGAGAGAGAGAGAGAGAGAGAGAGGGAAACACATCGTCTAGGATAAAGAGAGAATATAAAAATCAGGGAAGAGAGAGAGAGAGAGAGAGAGAGAGAGAGAGAGAGAGAGAAGAGAGAGAGAGAGAGAGAGAAATTACGATCGTCTAATATCTCCACCTCCGCAAATTGCAGCAAGTTAAAAGGGTATTATCTTAACGATAATACTCGTATAACTCCGTACAGCTATGAACAACCGAACGAGAATTTGTTGCTAATGCGATCGACTCCTATAACAACATCACTTTATTGTATTGATCAGCGTGTGACAGTAATCGAATCCGATAGCAAACATCCGTTATTGTATTCATCCGCGTGCGACGGTAATTACTGTATTTATGTTATAAATGCAGCTGAAGCTAATAAGGCAAAATTACGTGCATCAGCAACCTGGACAGAAGTCGCGAGCTTTTGTATGAATTCCAACGCAGCCGTGGTAAAAGAAACTAATAGCATGAAAGAGCTCATTACTGTTGTTTTCACACAGACAAAAGATTAATAACGTATATAAAGTAAGGTTTCGTAATACCTATGAAAACAGTGAAAAACGAACGGAATCCTAATTAACGTCATCTAACCCGAGGGAAAAACTAGCTTCCAATGAGACGTATCGTCAATTTTGGTCTTAATTACATCGTAAGACAACAGTATGACTTCGTTCCATAAGTTAAGTATCCAGATATTCATTAATATGCTAACTAAGGACAAAAACATTAACCGAGACCAAGTGATATGGTTGAATCTGAAGCCAAGGAGGAAAAAAAAATAGACTAGCCGGCATCCTTGTCTGTCTAAACCACACCTCCTTACAATAGTGCTGTTTGACGACAAGCTAGTGTAATTGTAATTTAATTGAAAAGTAATAAAATAATATTTAAAGGTAATTAAATTAACTTTATTAGGTCTAATATTAATTTCAGTTGTCACTGTAATTTGATAATACGACTGGTAATAATTTGTAACTGTAATTGACATAAGCGCAATGTAAATACTGACGGCAATGGTCTGTTAAACGTATGAAGACGTCATACATACAAATTCCTTATATCTGACATCTGATTATATGCCCCAAGATAGATACCTCATTGACTATGTTAAATGTCAACATAGTTGAACACACGTCTCCTTTAAGACGTTTGTACAAACTTGGCATAAGTGAGTGTGTTGTTACGTTAGTCATTTTAGGCAATCAGGAGAGAACGAGATGGATACGGCGACGCAAACCGGTATTCGTCATCCGCTGATTCCAGCGTGAATGACTGCCGAGTTTAGTGTTTATACTACGCTAACATGATGATACACATAATACAATTATAATGCTTTAGTCGGACAGAATCCGATCTTCATTCTGTTCGATTACATTCATATTAATTATCCTCAGATCGGATTCTCGTTCGTTTTCAATTACACTGTACTGAATTATCCGAAGTCAAGAATGACTTGCAGCCTACCCAGCGTTAGCCAATATAAAAATAAACTAACCGATATGTTTGACGTAGCGAATACTTTAGGTTAGGCTAGGCTACTGAATATGCATACGATATATCATCGTGAACACTAGGCTAACCGTAGTTAATTTTATTCGATTTCTCTTCATACTGAATATCGTAAGTCAATATGCATTGAACGGAGAATTAGTTGATATTAACAATTATCGTATCGTATACGTAGAGGAAAGTACCTTAAAGACGAAGGAGCATATCTGAAGACCAACCCTGGCCTAAAAGCTTCTGATGCAAGGACTCGAAGCAGGAAAAAGCCTAAAGATGCTCTAAGGAACACGTGCCTCTAAAAACTACTACTTTTAATAGAAAACAGACCCGAAGAAGCCTGCACTTCTCTTCCTAAACTAAACACTATGTAGCCTATTATTCTACTCGTCTGTATCTGACCTAAGTTTTTATCATCCTGAGAACTTACATGGAGGGAAGGGGAATCTGCTGCCAACACTGCCTGCTCCGCGCCAGGGGGGACGGCGGATCCTGCCCTGTGGGCTTGCGGATCCCCATAACCCCAGCACCGGTTAGGGCTGATTCTGGAACAGGCAGGGAGCTGGAAAAGAACGATTAGTAATTTCAGTATCCCTATTGCTCGATCTATCCTCACATAATCTTGACATAAAATCGGTAACAGAGATGTCATACTCGATGTCAGCCTACTCTCAAGTCTCTTAAAGAGCACTGTCTCTAAGTCTTTATCTTGATCTACGTTAGTCTCTTCCTGCCTACATTACTTCTTAATACGAGACCTTTCCTACGTTTGAGATACCCTAACATCTGGTCCAAAGACCACTCCTGACATTCCAAACATCTGGTCTTTACATTATATTGAACAAGCCTACAATTTACGCATAAGGAATGACTATCGTGTCATAGGGTACTCATCCTTTTCTTGCATTGTTGGCAAAGACGATACGTTGTTGAACTTCCGCTCGTCGTTTTCTGTGATGTCGTGGCCGAGGATGCAGTAGTCGTTGTCGTAGCCTGTGTTGTTTCTTCCTTTGCAGAATCAATGTCTAATGACAAGGTATTAAGAGCAATCCAACCGTAATCCAAAGGGATGCGTAATTCGTCACCAAAATCAATCAAATCAAAGGTGCAAATGAAGGCCGGGCAAGACCAAAAAGGAGTTCGCTGTGGATACATCTGTACTCCACCGCGAACGATAAGTGATTGACGTGAGAGGGCAGGTGTGACCGGCCCGTGAGGCAGGGCTACTAGCGGTGGGCTGGTAACTAGGTAACGAGGGTGTTTGCCAGGAGATTGGCAACATGATCGTTTATTTTAACCAAAGATTTGGTAAATTTTTAATAATGATGGTTCGGGCTGGTAAGTGACCAGGGCTAGTTCAGGTGTTCAGGGGGTGTATTGCAATACGGAGTATCTATCTACATCAAACAATGAATCATCCGTAGACGAAGACCAAAGCGAAGAAGGAAGAGGAGAATGTACAGAAGAAATAAAAGTGTCTGACATCTGTCTGTCCTTTACCGAAACAGATGGCCGCCTGTGCGACATCTTACTGCTTTCGACAAAAGGACCAAACGTGTCCGACGTCTTTCCGTCTGCCACCGAAGCAGATGGCCGCCTGTGCGACATCTTACTGCTTTTGGTGGGGAAACTGACATTCTCCAACCTCCTTTTGTCTTCGTAATCGGACTAAAATCTCTTCGGACTGCTGCAATGCTACATCCTGGCAGTTCTTGACGCTTTGCATTACTCATGATCTCCTTCTCATGGAGGATCTAGATTTCGAAGCTTAAAAAGCCAGCCCCGTCTAGGTACTGCATCGTCAGACGACGAAGAAATTCTTTAACTTCGCCTAATCCAAATGGCGAGTATGAGTGTCCTGGGGACGGCTGCTCGGGAGCTAAAATCTCTCGTCTCCCTTTGTCGGTCGACTTTCCTTCTCACAGGGGTTGGTGAGCTTGGAAGGGGTCTAGGACCAGGAGTACTATAGATACAAGCCGTATCAATAAAAAAAAAAAAAAAACAATAATTTTTACCTCACCTTTCCTATGGCCGAGGGTGAACGTCCTGGGGATCGTCAACAGGTACGCTCGAGGGGACGGCCGCTCGGTAGCTAAAGCCTCTCGCCTCCCTTCGTCGGTCGACATTCCTTCTCACAGGGGTTGGTGAGCTTGGAAGAGGCCTAGGACTAGGAGCACGACAGGTCCGAGCGGTCGCACCCTCCACTACACTTGCACTTGCACTGATTTTAACAATGTAACTTGTGATTCTAAAATCTCTCACTTCGACCACGATTTCTCCCTGTTTCCACAGGGATTATACCTTTACCAATGCTTGAATGGTCGCTATCATGTCCTATAAAGTTGGACCAAAACACTTATATCAGTAGGGAGAATAGAAACTATTACTATGAAAGCAGGGTCAATAGGATCACTAGTAAGGGAAAGAGAATCGTTAATTCCCTGACTATCTCTAGAAGAGCGAGACATAATACTCTTCGCTCTCCTGATGTTATTATTTTCAAGATTTCGCACATAGCAATAATATCTATCCAGTCATTTTCTCCCTGTATCATGCAAATGATCACTCTTGCTTCTCAATTTATATAATATAAACGAGAATCTATCGAGGTTTTAACAAACCAAGAATTACATGCTCTCACTCACATTCTTACACTCAAAGCAGAGTCAGCCATGCTTGGAAAATGCGAAAGAGAGATCAAGAATAAGCAAGAGTCACAATAATGTAAACATTCTCTTATCATCATCATTCATTATGATTCATTATCATTATCAAGATGATCTACATACACCCAACAACAAGCGAAAGCCAAAGTGTACTTCACCAAATCAATTGCGAAAAACACGGGCGAAAGCGAGTAAAATTCCACGATGTTAGCCAAAAAGGCGGCAGGGAAGATCTGAGGAATAGTTGGAATGGTTCCAGGTACCTGGATAGAGGGCGCACAGGTGGTACACTGACTACCCAATCGGCGATTGCCGCGAGTTTTGAATTCTGCTGTGACGTCACAGGGACTTAAGCTATATATATATAACTACCAGGTAAGTTAGATGTTTAAAAATAACACTCCTAAGAATATATACTGCATACATAGCACTCAGAAATACCTTGATACAAACTGAGTTCCAAGTCCAGACTGGAGAGCAGCGTAAATGAAAAATCCATCATCCTTTGAACTGAAAAGAAACCAGAATTCATAGTATTGGAATGGCAACAATCTAGACTGAACAAAGCAGGCAAAAGATATCATTAAAAGCAGGACAAGTAAATGAAAGGTTGATAGAAGAAATTGATCTTTGATCTAAAAGAAAGTACATAAAGGTAATGCACAAGTTCTCGGTCTATACATAAAAAACAAGGACAACAAAAGTATTTTTCCAACCCCAGACTTAATATCAATCTGTTTTGTCAACATGAGTGTACGCAAGAAAAATAAAAGATTTTTCCCTTTAAAAAAATACTGTTGCTCTACAGAAGCTCAAGGCCAACAAACAATAAATTCATGAGTTGTACAGTAACCATACTGGAGCATCTGCTGCATTGATTTACTTGCTGTACTCACATGTTATCAAGGGTGAACACTTTTGCCCGTTTCTTTAAAGCTTCAAGGTCATGAGGTGACCATGACTCCATGTGCTTTCGTCCGATTACCATGATGGAGCCCTTCCGGTCAGAGAGCTTCAACTTTGTGACTGCCTCTCGTAACTAAAATAAAGACGCAGCAGTTGCTACAATACTAAAAACTTGCTTGTTCTATTCAAAGCTCTTCATATTTAATAAAAATGAGTATGGATTGGATTTATTCTATGACATTTTACTGCAAAAGAATCAGTGTTAGATTTATTCCACAACATTTCAAGCAAAGAAAGAAAATGTAAATCATATAAAAATACTATCATAACTTACCCTTTTCATACGAGCTTTGTGAGTTTTCTTGCCAACAGAATATGCAATATTCAACCCATCCATTACAATACTAAATGGCCCTTCCTTTTCCACAAAGTTCTGATATCTTGACCATTCTTCTGGATCAGTGGTTTTAAAGATATCTGATCCAACCAAGACACGTGATACAAACTCCTCCTAGAAA
Source organism: Macrobrachium nipponense (assembly GCF_015104395.2). Lineage (NCBI taxonomy): Eukaryota > Metazoa > Arthropoda > Malacostraca > Decapoda > Palaemonidae > Macrobrachium > Macrobrachium nipponense. Next base: position 54,471,974 of record NC_061090.1, on the reverse strand, counting down.
GAAACATAAAGAACAGCAAAATTTAAAACAAACAATATAGTACTCTGAGGTTGACTGATATGCATACCAATGAATTCCTAATCTATTTTCCTAAAGGCTGGCACCATATTGCACAATCTCTACTGAATTGCCATATGCCTTTTGTACTATTTGTTCTTCTTGGTCTTATCCAGTCCACCTTTTCCACTTCTTTGCCTTAGTCCCATTCAAACTTCCAACCCACTTTAACCCTTAAATGCCGAAGCGGTATTTTAAAATCGTCTCCCATATACCGGTGGTGTTCGCGAGTGAGCGCCGAAGCGGAAAAAAAAATTTTCTAAAAAAATCACAGCAAGCTTAGTTTTCAAGATTAAGAGTTAATTTTAGGCTCCTTTTTTTGTCATTGCCTGAAGTTTAGTATGCAACCATCAGAAATGAAAAAAAATATCATTATCATATATAAATATTGGGATATACGACAGCATGAAAAAAAAATGTTCATATATAATTGTATACAAATCGCGCTGTAAGCAAAACGATTAAAGCCGAGTTAATTTTTTTTCGTTGTATGTTACACTAAATTATGATCATTTTGGTATATAACACATTGTAAAATGATCAAGGCAACACAGAGAAAATATTATCACAAAATGATGCATGAATTCGTAATGCGCCGACGTAAAAAAAAGCTGTTTTCAAAAATTCACCATAAATCAAAATATTGTGCTAGAGACTTCCCGTTTGTTGCAAAATGAAGGTAATTGTTTGAATATTACTAGTCCATAAGTGTTGTAGCTTACAATTGCAGTTTTCGACCATTTCGGTCGAGTTAAACTTGACCAAAGGACAAATTTTTTCTATTTATCGTTATTTATATGGAAATACTTCAAAACTGATAAAAGCTACAACCATGGGTTGTTTTTAGATGTATTCTATATGAAATTTCGCACATTTTCATATATAAAACTTGATGTATCCGGTAATTCAAAATGGTGCAAACATTACGACAAGCGGACGAAAAAATTTTGATTTTTTTGGAAGTTACCGCGCGGACATAAGGAAAAAGTTTATTTCATAAATTCACCATAAATCGAAATATTGTGCTAGAGACTTCCAATTTGTTGCAAAATAAAGTTAAATGATTGAATATTACTAGAATGTAATAGTTTTAGCTTACAATTGCGTTTTTTTACCATTTCGGTCGAATCAAAGTTGACCGAAGGTTGAAATTTTGGCACTTATCGTTATTTATATGAAAATATTTCAAAACTGATAAAAGCTACAACCATGGGTTGTTTTTTGTTGTATTCTACATGAAATTGCACACATTTCCATATATAAAACTTTATGTAATGGCTAATTTAAAATGGTGCAAACATTACGACAATCGGACGAAAAAATCTCTGATTTTTTCGGTAGAGTTACCGTGCGGGCGTAAGGAAAAAGTTTTTTTCATAAATTCACCATAAATCGAAATATTGTGCTAGAGACTTCCAATTTGTTGCAAAATAAAGGTAAATGATTGAATATTACTAGCATATAAGAGTTTTAGCTTACAATTGTGTTTTTTGACCATTTGAGTCAAATTTGACCAAAGGTTGAAATTTTGGCACTTATCGTTATTTATATGAAAATATTTCAAAACTGATAAAAGCTATAACCATGAGTTGTTTTTAGTTGTATTCCACATGAAATTGCGCACATTTTCATATATAATGCTCCATGTAACGGCTAATATAAATTGGTGCAAAAATTATGTCAAAGTGACGAAATAATTTCTGAGATGTGTCACTGATGCTTTTTAGTGTGAGAAGAAAGAAATTCGCGCTTGCGCGCCTGGGTAATGATTGTAAACAAAACAGCGCCTTGATCCGTGAGCTCCCAGCATCCCCCAAGGCGCGTGATTCAAAAGTTTTTGCCTAGTAGGCCTATAACTATTTTTCAGCGAATTTTTAAACAAACTTTTTTTCGTCGACGTACCATATGTCCAATCGGCACCCGACAGACAATTTTCATTGACGTTTAATACTTCCAATCAGCGTTAAATTGTTAATAACAACTCATGGAGCAGCACAATAGGAGTCTACATACATGACTCAGTGGTAGGTTCAACTTAATGTAACGTACTTTCGAATTAAAAGGGCTGAAGATGATTTTTTTACTATACAGTATTACTGTAATTGTAAATTTTATTTGAGAATTGAAGTGTTTTTGAGCATGAGAATGAAATGCTACTAAATTTCAAAGGACAAAAGCAATCGTCATTGTATTTACCTTAAACAAATTTCTTAATGTTTCTCTACAGTTTTATGTTGGAAAAACTTTGCTAATCCTAATCAAAGTTTACTGGAGGTATATTCTAACATTACTGTACAGAACTCTAGTTTTCATGAGCCACTGCCTCCTTCATTACAAAAAATGTAAATGAAGAGTTGTAATCCACTTGGAAATGCCATACTTCCAGTTGCCTGTGCAAGCAAGGGATGCAATGACTCCTGTAACCTCCTACACCAATGGTGGAAAGTTGGTCAGAGCAGTAGCACCCCAGGCCTAGAGATATGTGTATAAATAAAAAATGAGGGAATTCTAGTAAGAACAGTATTACAGAGAACCATAACATCTACTGTAAGAGTTGTCAAGTTAGTGGGCAGCTTGATTTTGGTTATTGCCAAGTAACGGGCTCAGAAAAATGCTCCACTGTCTTTCCTCCCCCTTGTTCAAAGATATGACAGCGGGCAATGCATTCTAAGCTATTTAGAACTGGTGCTTGTTAAGCAAGAAGAGAGGCTAGGCTCCTCTGAAAAGATAGTGAAGGCATATTTGATAATTACACAAAGCCAGAAGGAAAGGCACCAAAGGCTTGTTTGATAACTACGAAATGCCAGAAGGATAGGGTGTTTCTAGACATATTCTTATGCCTAACTATACTAATGAAAAGTCTCCTACACTCTGGTCTCAAGAGTGGCTACTTTTCAGATAAAATTAAACTAAAAGTACAAACTGGTCACAATAGCATCTCAGTCAGGTCTCTCACAACAGTCTCAGAGGGAACAATAAAATAAACTCAACCTCTCATCTGGAATAGATGAGTTCTGAGCCTTAGCTATGAACTCCTTGGGGACGAAAGAGAAGGATCCCCATCCTTCTGGGTGTTGAATGAGATGAGTCATGCAGTTCCCAACCCTCCTGGCTAAGGCTAATGCCAAGATCATGCAGTTCCCAACCCTCTTGGCCAAGGCTAATGCCAAGAGAAAGAAAGTCTTCAATGACAGGTCACTCTCTGAGGTAAGTGTTAAGAGATTCTCCAGGAGGCTCCCTTAAGGCTTTGTAACACTAATAACGCATCCAACTCTTGGCGGGCTTTAGCTCCTCAAAGGACAAGACTGCTCAAAGCTTCTCATAATTGCGGATAACTCCACTGAATTGGAGAAATCCAACCCCTTTAGTTCTGAAGGCTTGAAATATGGCTAAGCGTTATTCTTTTACTGGAGGAACTGTGAGGTGCTAGTACAAAATGTGTGCGCATCTACCACTATGAAGCGACAACAAGGTTGCCCATGACCCCCATAGAGGTGCTTTTCAAGTTCTTTTTCCAATTTTGAGACAAACAGAACTAGAAGACAGTAAAATACAATATGCAAGTAATTAAAGCACAAGGCAAAAGGATAAAGGAAAAGGGAATACTGTAGCAAGCTACCCATCTAAAATTCAAGTAGCAAACAGGGAAGGGATAGCACCAGTGTCCCCTCTCGATGGCAGCCAAAGAAATAATGAAATGGTTAGTGTAAGGTGAGCCGGGGTGGCCTACTCTCTACCCCTCATCTCCTAATTAACTAATATGAGACTGTAACATGTCACATAGAAGTTGCTTGTCACACTATTGATTTTACTTTTCTGTAGAATAAATAAACCTTATAAATTCTCAAGGGCACTTTTATAAAAAAAGGAAAAAGGCTTACCTTAAGTTTCATAAATGATTCCTCATCTATATTAACTGACTCAAGTTGATGATCACAAGCAGGACAAATTCCACTGTAAAATAAAATATCTCATGTTTATTGAAAAACATTAACTTTTCACACGTACAGATTATTTATAAATAGCTCTTTCTGTTCAACTGCCACAACCAAGTTAATTAATGCTGTAACAATTCGGGCTAATAGGTAATATAGTTCTGGTCACGTGTCTCTCACTGTCTGAAGTAGTATTAAGAAGGGCAGAGAACTATTATACAAGGAACAATCAACTACTTGGGAAAAATAATCATCAATCATACATAAATAATAATGGCAATTCTCCAAAATGTTCTATTGTGGGAACAACAAAAGCAAGGTGTTAGCAACTAAATACTGTAGACAAACAAAGAATGAGAAAAGGTGTTTGCTCAGTCTGATGGGTCTACCAAATGTCACCTGGCTACTAACAGCCCACTTCTCATTGAGGTTTGTCATTCTGAAAGGAACTAAAGCGTCAAGGGTGCTTTATCTGACCAAACAAATGACAGTATTCTTGTACAAAAGACTGAAACTGAACATATTTACAATACACTGCTTACTCAACATTGCATCTAGTTAGTATAACCTGAGTGGCACTTTCAACTCAAGTTCACCGCTGATTCTTACTGCTCAGCATGACATATGACAATTTAAACCATCTACATTTGGTACATAACAAAAAATAATTAAAAAATGATTACTTGACAATACAGACACTCCTCTACTTACAAACGAATTACGTTCCAAACAGCTGTTCTGAAGTTCATTTTGTTTGTAAGTTCAACTTTGAACAGGCTAAGTCAATATGTACAGTAATATTTGTTTTTTCATACTAAAACCCATTACTATAGTAAGTACTAGTACTGTTACTGTATTTTAAAAAGTATTTTATTAACTATTAATACAAATGATATAGTATACGACCTAACATTAAACAAATCAAAATACAGTAAAGTACATGTACAGTTTTCTTTCCTTTGAACTGGTATCATAGGCGTGTTGTGATGGATGATGAGAGAGGAAGGGTGGTGTGGAATTAATACAGGGTGGTGGATTGTAATTGTCTTATTCATTTTCGCTTTCTTCGGCAAGGATTTCTTCAGAATGGATTTCTTTGGCAAGGAAGCAGTCACTGGAGGTGGGTAGGATCTTGAAGTTGAAGGCACTGGGGAGGCTATTGAGGCTGAAGGCACTGGTCTAAGGAATTTGTCTGTGGAAGTTTGCATTGTTTTTCTTTTCTTTTCATCATGCATAATACGATAACACTGGAAAGCATCATTGACTATATAGTTGCTCGTTTTTTGAAGCGATGAACCCATTCATGACTTGCAGCAAATGTTTAATCTTTAGCACTTTCACCAGCCTTAGCCTTCAAGTCATCAAAAAGGCTTTTAGCCTTTTCCTGAATCAGCATGAGGCTATGAGGACAGACCTCTGTCTCTGGTATTCCATCCAGATACCCGAAGTTTTCCATTTCTTTTACCATCCTCCCCCTTCTCTTACTTAAAATTGCTGACTGCACTGGCACAGCACTTTTCACATGCTCCATAATTTTGTCTTTGTTCCTCAAAATTGTGCCAATGGTCGAGCTACATCAACCATTTTTTCACCTTCTAACTTCTTTATTAGTATAGCCACATTAGTTTCCATTGAGATGGCTTGTTTCTTTTTAATACTGCCACTTTAATCTGTGGCCTTGCACTTGCCATTAGCCATGATATATCAATGGATGCGGTAAATATTTCATGAAAAAAATGCACAAATGAATTGCCACACGGGAGATAAAATCTTGGCTCCAGTATAGGTACAAAGAAACTGGGATGTGTAGTGGCATCAGCTACCATGCTGTCTAGTGTGGATAGCAGTAGAAATTGTAACAAAGTCAAAGCAGGGTGTCACAATACAATTTGGAGCTGTGGGTCGCAGTCTGGAGTGCTTCAAACAAAAACTGAATTTACGAGCATGGATGTTCATATCTTTGAAAATTTGAAAGTAGAGGAGTGTCTGTATAGTGGTAAAAATATTCTAAACTGATACTAAATGTACATGGAATAACCATTGTTTTGAGGCTGGTCATTTTCAGTTAGAAGAAAAACTTAACTATCATAAGGATACTGAAAAACAGTAGTATGTATATGCAATACATGAGTTAAAGCTCTAATATTAAACATTTTCATACATTCTTCACCTCTATAAGCTTCATGTCTCAAAATTAAAATTAAACTAAATGAAAGGCAAGTTTCTCTAAAAGGTTCAAAAAGGTTTTGTCCACAGTTCCATTTGAAGTTTATATATACAAAAAATCTTACCATGTAGTGCATATAACCATTTCAAAAGGGGATAAAACACAATGCACAATGTTAACTACTTACTCATTGAATATTTTAACATATCTGCCAGACCATCCAACATCATCTCTGAAGAATCTCATAAGTTCCTCAGCCGCCGAAACTTGGGGAAAAATCTCAAATTGGGAAAATTTGCGAAGAAGCGTGTCTGCCATGTCTCCCTTATTTTCAGCTGACTGGCAGCATTTGATATAATCCGTAACAGTTGAGCAGAACAGTCCCCTATGATTAAAGTACAATAATAAGTGACAAACTGATTTCTCACCACAAGATATGCTACATGACTACAATATCCTTCCCTAACATACTGTAAAAAGAGATTAACCTCCACTGTAACACATTACACTGCCAATTATCAATATATTGAGAGAATAAAACTTGAAATATAAGAACACAACCTACTGTCAAAACAACAATGCATTTCTGGTACATTCATCTTCTCTTTTTTAATGATAAAGCACAAGAATAAATAACAGTACTTCTGTAACTTAATTTGGAAAATCAATCAAACTAAATGTTACCATACCTAACCTTCTCTTCCTTACACATTTCTTCAAGTAACTGCCATCCTGTATCATAGTCACCATTCCTAAATGAAGCAGAAATAACAGCATTGTACACTTTTCCAGGTACAGAGCATAATTTCTTGAATACTGGCATATACTTGAAGACTTCTCTCCATTCTCTGGTTTTTGATAATGCTAGGCAAGCGTTTTCACTCAAGATGGCATCAAATACCTGGAGAGAACAAAAAAAAAGTTTGAAGTTTATAAAACAAGACACTGATGACATTAACCAAATTCATCTATATTTATAAAAACACTTATAATGTCGGATTATTGAAACTTAAATAAAAGATAACAGCAGACCACAATTACTTCTTAACAATAATAAAATTAATTAAAATAAACTTTTTTTAACACATCTGAAAATCATAATGATGTTAGTCATACAAAATTACTTATACAACTTGTGCATGGTAACACAATTTTTTAGTGATACTATATGATATGCACAGTATTTACAACATAACAGCAAACTGTTGCATAGCTGGTGACTACTACAATTCCTCTGAAAAGTTACATGTAAAATAATACCTTTGCTTTTGATGTTAATTTTCTGTATGCCTCAAGGACTTTTTCCTCTCCACATTCATTAATTTTTTCTCCACATAGTTGCAAGAAGTAAGCAAGAGACATAAGATTTGGTTCCTTATTTTGCACTTCTAAATACTCAAAGTACGAATTTGCCAGAGCCCAGTTTTTGTAACGCAAACACAGCTTCATAACTAGGCCATCAAAAGTAGTTACATTTTTAAATCGTTTATCATTCAATATATAATCAAACACTTCACTCCATTCTTGATCAGATAAATTAGTTTTTGATTGAAATATCACAGCCAACTTGTCATCCCCTTCATTTTCAACAACAAGGCTGTCTTCACTGTCTGAATCTACAGTTTCGTCTTCATGATCTTCATGATCGGAAAGTGTTCGGTAAAAACTTTTACCAATTTGATGTATACCTGGTCTGGGTACTGCACTGTCAACCTTGCAAGTCCTTCCTACCATAATGTTTCTTGAGATGCCCCTGGTATTTGATCTTTCATTTAGCAATGAATGAAGTGCAATATATCTCCTGGGTACAAAACAGCTATAGGGTGCTCTCAAATTAATTGGGACTAGCAGCATTTTCCCGATAAAATGGATCTGTTTGGCCATCTGTAAAGAAAAAAAAACTGGAATTAACTAAAACATATTTAAGTTACAAATAATCATATAAGTTTGAAAATATTTCATACAGCTGCCTATTATCTTTATCGTCATCTCTCAGTTCAGGGTTCCAGGCTACGCTGCAGTTCCTAGCTGGTATCATGCTTTAGGCAATTTCAACAATTAGCTATTCAAAAAGATGAGGCAACCTCTGCTTCTTCTCACAGCCAAACCAGTTAGCAATCCTTTGCTCCATCTCTAGGCATGACATTGGTTACAGTTGAAATTAAGCACATGTAAGCCAATTTCACTGATTTTAGCATCCATACAGCAAGAATGATAAGCAAGTAACCACAAACTCAAGTTTTCCCACAACTACAACCAAGCATAGCCAATCATCATTCAAGGAATGGTACAGAACAGATCCTAAGTTGGGAAATTAATACGTAATTAGGATAGACTGATACAGTATAGGCTGGCCCAACTTAATAGCTCTTATAGAAGTTCTAGGACTATTCCCTGTACAGCTATTTTGCCAAAATGACATTTTGCCATAATGAGAATTTAAAAGCAGAAAGGTCAATTAACAAAAACCTTAAAATAACAAGCTTATCTTGAACATTAATAGGCAAAAAGCTCATTTTGAGAAGTTACCTTGACCATTTAGTACATTTACATAATTTTTCTTTAAAAGTTGAAACAACCCTTATGATGCCTTACACTATTAAAAGTAGCAGAGATTGTGATAAGCTTGTTGATGACTAACTTTATTATATGCATGAAAGAAAATATGGAGGCAAGGTCTATCAAAAGTGCGTTGATACTGAATAGTGAAGTGATTTCTATTTGTAAAATTGTAAGTGAGCATACACATCCATTGAAACCTAGCCAACCAAAAATGCAAGAAGTAATAGCTAACACGAAAGAAAAGCACTTAAATCCCAAGTTAGCTGCAAGATCTTAGATTGGTCTACATATGGGGAATTAGAGGATGAAGGACACTCCCTTATGCCATCAACTTGAAAGGTCCCTAATAAAGAACCAGTTATGTAATTCCCCATGAATTTATGTGTCTACAGAATACCCAAGGGTTAACTACTGTCAGGTAGGTGAAGGGAAGGAGAACCCCCTATACACACCTGACTGTCAACCTCACTTTCTGTTCACCTACAGGGAGAAATACATACGAGGTGACAAATAACTTATTATGCTAAAGCAGTATTGCACGTGTCATTCTGCTATACATTATGTTGCTTTTGGGGAATCTAGGGGAGGGGATGGTTCTCACCCGGATTAATGTAAGTTTATGGAAAGTTTTTTAAAGTAATTAGGCTATAATGCACAAGGGTAAGGACCTGGTAACCTCATTTAGGTTAAATGTGGCTGGTTACATCATTTGCTAATGAGTCAAATGTCAAAAAAGTTCAAAGCACACAGTAAACAAAGGAAAATTATATAGCCTATTCTGATCCAAAACATATGTAATGGTTTAGTATATAGTATAATTTCAACCTACGTGCAATACATGGTTTTCAAGTAAAATTTTACTTATATGCAATACGTATATATTACGTAAAGTAAAATTTTAATCTAAATCCATGCAATACTACCTATTAGGTACTGGATTAAACTAAAATTTTATTCAAAATGCAATACTAGTTTACAGTAAAATTTTAACTTATATATGTAATACTGATTTACAGTAAAATTTTATTAGGGTAAACAATCACGGACGATCCATCGTCATCACGCTGGCCGGGTCTTATTCACTCAATACTTAGTCGGTGAAAAAATAATACAATTACAACTCTAAGCATACCATTCAAAAGATTGAAGTTTCATCAACATAATGTGATATATGAAAGCCCCATACGATCTAAAATAAGCATGTGACACTCTTCATAAAATATGTTTTCAAGGCAGTTTTGAAATCCAATATGGCAGCTATCGTCAGGCTGGCTGGTCTAATCAAGGACAATCCACCATGTTTCCCAGCCTTCCCAGCACTCATTTGAACAATGTTAGCATATATATGTGACGTTTGTTGAACTTACTCAAGATTGCAGCTGTAATCAGCACAATAAAACAACATTTTGTTGCCTATATTAGTGAAAGTATGAAACTTCTTATTCCTGGGGTCATGGTTTGAACTGAATTTATTTTTACCTTGTAATCTGTGGTTTTATTTACAGCAAACATGAGGAAAACAGAGCAGAAGAAGATGGATGTGGCAGAAATGAGAATGCTTAGGTGGATGTCTGGGGTGACAAGAGAGGATAGGATCAGAAATAACTACATAAGGGGGTCGACTAAGGTGGGTGGAAGTATCAAAGAAAGTGCAGGAGGGGAGGCTGAGATGGTATGGACACCTGTTGAAGGAGCGATTGAGGACCACGCTGGGAGACATACTATGGGGGTGGAGGTGCAAGGAAGAAGAAGAAGAGGGAGACCAAGAAAGAGATGGAAGGACTGTGTGAGAGGAGACTTACATGAGAAGGGAATTGATGAGGCAGAAGCGCAGGATAGAAATAGATGGAAACGGCTCATCCGAAATGGCGACCCCATATAAAAATGGGAACAAGCTGGGAAGAAGAAGAATCGGTGGTTTTATCCTTACTGCCATTACAACTGAAACTCCACAGTGCTTATTTGATTGTAATTATACACATTATTGTCTTAATCCACTCCAAATTGCATTGAACCACGTTGCTGTTCCTGGTTCCTAAGCACTCACTCCACAAACACAGCTACGAGCAGCAGACGATGAAGTGCAAAGTTTTATTCTCTTAATTGTTTACTTTACTCATTATTTAGTTTAACTTTACTTTGTTACTTCAAAATGTTTATTTAATTCTTGTCTATTATCCCTTTTTTGACACCAAATTACCCCGAAAATTATAGGTATTTCTAAAGTAGATACAATCCAATGTTCCTAACCTTGTCGTACATTCGGCTGCCGAAAACCCTTGTGGAGCAGACGACGATTAGTGGATTATATATATATATTTTTTTTGCTAGCACTTTTCATTGATTTAAGTCTTTATTAGTATTTTTATTTTTTTTATAATAATGTTAATGCCAAAATAAATGTAACCTTTAATGTTTGTATGCTAAGAATGGCAAAATCATCGTTGCCACATTAGTGGAGCTTCACACATACGCCGATGCATTATCATAAACTGTTGCCATGAATTCTAGTTGTCATAGTAATGCAATAATGATAAAATTGCTTTAATATTTATGTATATATACTTCCAATACATAGGCTAATTTCACCAATTTCCATGTTTTGTGTAAGTCTTATACACAGTTTGGAGGGTGAACACATACCAATTGGCAACAGAGAGGGAGAGAGAGAAGGGATGGTGAAGGAAGGAAGGAAGAAGGACAGGGGTGGCAGTGGAGGTGGGGGGGGGAGAGGGTAGGTGGAGCTTTTTACTGCTGTGTTCGTATCCATTTCTGGATAATGGAGTTTTTGTCTATTGGTACAAGGACAAGTGTCGTTATTCTTTACGATTAATGATTCATGATACCCTTATAAATTATGGCACTGGGTGTAATACACTATAGCAAAACCTCGTTCTGATACAAGTGTTCGTTACAGAAATATTGCCAAAAAACGTGCTTGCACTGTCTCTGAAACCCATAGTAGGTATGCTGCTTAGTTGTCAATCAAGATTTTTCTAATCAAGTATTTTTTACAAGCTAGCTATTGTATAAATTTGTATTTTTCTCAGTCAAAACATATGCTCCTCAATGCTAACTTTCCTCTTTTAACGACTTTCTGGTCATTGCAAATTCAGCCCCATTAATTTCTTATGGTGCGAAAACAGACAGAGGCCCAGGGAGCGAAAGCGACTGTATCACACTATGGTGGTAATCAGGCAGTAAAACATCTTCATATATCCAAAAAGTAAATAATAAAGATGCATATGCGCATTACGATTATAACAATTACATGAATAGCTGATAACAATCTGCATGAATAACTGGTAAACTGTTCTGCAAGAAAGTTGAGTATAGCAATTCATTTACAATAGGTACGAAAGTCAAGATGTTGTGACGTCATAATACAGGACTTAAAAAAACGTTCTAATTCCAAAAAATAATTACTTAACCCTCTTACGCCGGAGCGGTAAATAAAAAATTGTCTCCCGTGTGCCGGAGGGGTTTCGGAGTGAGCGCGGAAGCAGAAAAATATTTTTTTTTAAAAAATCACAGCTCGCTTAGTTTTCAAGATTAAGAGTTCATTTTTGGCTCCTTTTTTTGTCATTGCCTGAAGTTTAGTATGCAACCATCAGAAATGAAAAAAATTATCATTATCATATATAAATAATGCGATATATGACAGTGCAAAAACAAAATTTCATATATAATTGTATTCAAATCGCGCTGTGCGCAAAAAGGTTAAAGGTAACAAGTTACTTTTTTTTCGTTGTAATGTACACTAAATTGCGATCATTTTGGTATCTAACACATTGTAAAACGATAAAACCAACACAGAGAAAATATTATCACAAAATAATGCATGAATTCGTAACGCGCGGACGTAAACATATTTTTTTTCAAAAATTCACCATAAATCTAAATATTGTCCTAGAGACTTCCAATTTCTTTCAAAATGAAGACAAATGATTGAATATTACTATACTGTAAGAGTATTAGCTTACAATTGCAGTTTTCGACCATATCTGACGAGTTAAAGTTGACCGAATGTCGAATTTTTTTATATATATTTTTTTTATATGCAATTATTTCGGAAATAAGAAAAGCTACAACCTTCAAATATTTTTCGTTTTATTCTACATGAAATTGCACACATTTTCATATATAAAACTCTATGAAATGTCTAATATGAAATGGAGCAAATATTCCGAGAATGGGACGTACGTATTTCGGAGATTTGTGGCGGAGATTTTTTTTAAATTCACCATAAATCTAAATATTTTGCTAGAGACTTCGAATTTGTTTCAAGATGAAGATAAATGACTGAATATTACTAGACTGTAAGAGTTTTAGCTTACAATTAGTTTTTCAACCATTTCGGTAGAGTCAAAGTTGACCGAACGTGGTTTTTTTTCTATTTATCGTGATTTATATGCAAATATTTCGAAAATGAGAAAAGCTACAACCTTCAATTATTTTTTGTTGTATTCTACATGAAATTGCGCACATTTTCATATATAAAACTTTATGTAACAGCTAATTTAAAATGGTGCAAACATTACCACAATCGCACGTATGATTTTTTCGGAAGAGTTACCGCGCGGACGTAATGAATGTTATTTTTTTCATAAATTCACCATAAATCGAAATATTGTGCTAGAGACTTCCAATTTGTTGCAAAATGAAGGCAAATGCTTTGAATATTACTAGAATATAAGCGTTTTAGCTTACAATTGCGTTTTTTCGATCATTTCGGTAGAGTCAAAGTTGACCGAAGGTTGAAATTTTGGCAATTATCGTTATTTATATGAAAATATCTCAAAACTGATAAAAGCTACAACCATGGGTTGTTTTTAGATGTATTGTGCATGAAATTGCGCACATTTCCATATATAAAACTTTATATAACGGCTAATTTTAAAATGGTGCAAACATTACCACAATCGCATGTATGGTTTTTTTTCAGAAGAGTTACCGCGCTGATGTAAGGAAAAAGTTTTTTCATAAATTCACCATAAATCGAAATATTGTGCAAGAGACTTCCAATTAGTTGCAAAACTAAGGAAAATGATTGAATATTACTCGAATATAAGCGTTTTAGCTTACAATTGCGTTTTTCGACCATTTCGGTAGTCAAAGTTGACCGAAGGTTGAAATTTTGGAAATTATCGTTATTTATATGAAAATATCTCAAAACTGATAAAAGCTACAATCATGAGTATTTTATTGTTGTATTCTACATAAAAATGTGCACATTTTCATATATAATACTTCATGTAACGGCTAATTTACAATGGTACAAAAATTATGTCAAAGTGACGAAATAATTTCCGAGATGTGTCACAGATACTTTTTAGTGCGGTAAGAAAGAAATTCGCGCTTGCGCGCTGCGTAACGATTGTAAACAAACAACACCTTAATCCGTGAACTCCCAGCATCCCCCAAGGCGCGTGATTCAAAAGTTTTAGGCTGGTAGGCCTATAAGTATTTTTCCGCGAATTTAAAAAAAAACTTTTGTAAGTCAACGTAAAATACGTCCAGTCGGCACACAGGAGACAAAAAATGTCGACGTAAAATACGTCCAGTCGGCGTAAGAGGGTTAAATTTGAGTCAGGAATCGAGTTACTTTTTCAATAACGAATATTTTCAAATTAATCATCATAAATATGTAAAATATCGATGTTTTACTATTTATCTAAATAATTATGTAGTGCACGCTTCTTCATCTTCTAACAAAACAGTAGTTTCCTTAAAAACGTCGTGGCCAGGGACCGTCTTCCGTTTGTTGTGATGAAAGTGCCCCAGCGTCTATGGGTATAATTGGTGTGCAGATTCATCACAGGAAATGGGAAGTTTGTTGACACAAGCGACTCCGCAAACACTGAGATTTCGTCAATCTTCTAAGTTATTTAATAATAAGTAAAAAATTCGATGAAGTAAAAAATTTGGTGAAGTTTGCACTGCGTTGGCCACCCTTTTCATTACCCTCTGTTTAAAGCTGTAAATTTGGCCTTAATTTCTAACTTTGGAGAAAATACTTACTTCGAAAGGAGAGTAGAAATCTTTAGCTGTGTCTCTCACCAACAACAGCTCGCGACTGATGACCATCTCCGGTGTCAGGACGCGTTATAAGTACTTTTTCGGAGGGTGTCCAGCCATGACTGTTGATGTGTTAGCCAGTCCATGCGGTTGTTTACCCTAGGTAGGTATTGGCCTAAGTAAAATTTCAACTTATCTAAATGTAAATACCTAGGTAGTATGTTTTAGAGTAAACATTTTAAAACAAACATGCAATCTTACGTACTGGTTTAAATTAAAAGTTTATCTAAAATGCAATACTAGGTATACTAACAGCTGAACGTAAAATTTTACTTGAAATGGAATACTATACTAGTGGTATAATAGTAGGTACTAGTATATATAGCTTAGGTAGGTAGCTATTGCCAATGACACATCGATCGTTCTAAGGGCAACTTTTCCCTTGCTGTTTAAGCTACGGTGGTTACTATTTCATTGATTAGGCATAGACTGAAGGCTGTTCATGAACAAATACTAGCTATTAGGCTAATAAATCTTCATGTAATTATGGTTACCCACAAAACTAAACTGCTCCTGCTTCCTAATTAGCTAGGTATCATTAACAAACCTCGAGTCCTTCAGACAAGAAAAACCCTACCTAGCTAGGTACTATAAAATAGGTAGTAGGGCTAGTAGCTACTACTACTACTAGGTAGTAAACAATCCTCTCTAGTATATAGGCAGTAAACCTAATTAAAAAAAAGCTTAGGCTAAATGTGTTAATCTACTTAATTTTGTATTTAAAACCATACCTTGATTCCAGACGTTAACAACCTGTATAAATAGCTATGGCCTCCTCCTCGAATAACAGTAATTTTGTGAATTTGGGTACTTCGACTCTTCGAGGTTTGTCGCCGCTTACTGGATCAGGTTCTGAAGTGAGACTTTACCTTTGCAACTGCACCTCAGTTGCTCGTGTGGTGTTCTATGTTTTGACAGTTTTTGTATCAATTATTTGTCATACGACATTGTATTTTCTCATTATGGTGTTCAGTTACATGTTTAGTTAAACTGCATTTCGTTATTTCCGCCTTTTCTACATATAGCGCAAAATTTCATAAGGAATTGGATCTTCGACATTTTCACAAAAGTTTTGGTTGACACTTCATCCATAAGTCTTTTTTTTTTTTACTGCTATATATTATGATGTATCATGTGACGAGTAGGAGGTCGTAAACATTAAAACTCCTCGGAGTTCCTTGCTGCAAGATTTTATTTCGGAGTCGTTTACAAAAGACGTTGTTCTGACACGGGATCTCATAGTTCCTGGTTCCTGGTTCCTAGGCACTCACTCCACAAACACAGTGTGGGCACACTACACTATGAGGTGCAAAGCTTTATTTACTTTTACCCAAACTCCCTTTCATTTCTTCTTCTTTATAAGTGAGGCAGAGCCGTTTTACTTAGCTTTGACATCCATCGCTTTTCAGGTTAAGCATTCTTAATTTTAAGGGCTATCCTTATATATTATATTCTCCCAGTTTTCTGTTAGGGGATAACAGTGTCCCTGAATTTATATCCTTATCTGCTTTTTGTAATAATTTACACGTGAATAAATGTTCAGTAGTGTCCTCCTCCACTCTACATATTTCACAGACCTCGTCATTAAATTTACCCCGGAAGTTAGCCTTTAAGTTCAACATATTTAGTCTGGCTTTCATAATGATACAGGCATCCTTTGTTTCCAGTTGCCTTATGTACTTGTTTTCCTCGAAGTCGTCTATGAATCTCAGCTTCTTCATTTCTTTTCTCTTTTCTCTCAAAGTCACTTGGATATCTTGATTAATTTTTTCCTTTATTTTCTTTTTCAGTGCTGCTTTGGGATATTCTCTTAGTCCATTAATTTCTATATCATATTTGGTGCATATGTTCACCACACTTTTTGTCCAACATTGCCCATATGGGGCTCTTAACTGATCTTCAACTATTTCTTTTACTAATCTTTTCTCCTCCGAATTTATTATGTTGTGGAAAAGCATTAACTTCTTATACTCATAGAACTATATAATGTCCCGTCAGCCAGCACTTCTCTTCTCTTTCTTGTAGATGTCTACGACTGTTTTTTATTTACGTATTTTCTTATTTACCACCCTTATTTTAACTGAAGATGCCCCTGTTATTCTTTGATGTAATGATAGATGTACCTTTTAATTCTCATTTTTAATCCTCTGCGCTTTTTTCAGTTTCTAATCTTATCCTTTTTTGTTCCGTACAGAATGGGAAGAATAGATAATTTTCCATAATACTTTTCCTCTCACTATGTTATTTTCTGAATGACTGAATAGTATGCTAGGTTTGCTAGTTTTAAAGGGGCTTTATCGATCATTTCATCGTGTTTCTTGCGTCTTCATTAGATTAGGCTAATCATACTGTCTAATTTAATTCCCAAATAGAATTTACTATACAATACTGTCATTTCTTTTAAGTGATCTGGTTTATTTAATGGCGGTATTTTCTTTACTAGTGTCTGCTCCACACCTGTCCCCTGTTTCTGTCAAGAGCTGAATATTATATTTTGCGTCCTCTGTCCTTTTGCTATCACCAAAGAATAATATACCCTTGCAATCGCTTCCTTCTCCTTTTATTCGTCTTTACTCTGCATTCTACCGTGCACTTGTAGCAATGACTTTTGGTTAATTTTATAAGCCTTCATAAATTCTACAGTACAGAGTCCTAGGCGAACCTTCGTCACTGAATGATAGAAAACGTATTAAACAACTATTATAGAAAATAGAAATTTATGCTATACTTTTATAAACTTAAAAAGTCACTGTGTACATACACTACGTACCTTTTCAAAGGCAGGTAATCAACGGAAGAAGTTACTAGAAAAAATATAAACCGCAAAATGAGGCCTGGTTGACGTATATGTTATTTTCTGAAATAAAAGTCTTAAAAATAAACAGGGGTGATGATGATAATTGTCAGTGAGGTTAGATAACTCGGTTGATTATATTATTCATGGCAGTGAAGGAACCTGTCGTTAACTTTTACTTATAAAGTTATTTACTTATGGTTTTCTTCAATAGGAATCTTGTAATACTTTCTTTATAAGTCAAACCTTATCATAAAACTTTTATGTTTGTATCGTGGATGTAGAGGACTATTTTGAACTAGCTTGTCGATATTATTCTCTTTCATTTCCTGTGCCTGATCTTCCAAATATAGATTATTATCATTACATGATTTATGCTTTATTAGACCAAATCATCTGTTTAAGGATTTTGAGAAAATTTGGTTTGTTTCGACCGTATTCCATTCGTTTAGGTTTTTTTTTTTTTTTTTTTTTTTTTTCCGTTCTGCCACTAAATGAAGGACTTACTTGACTTTTTTCGTACTTAGTAGTATCCCCACACCTTTCAAACTTGTAAACCTTAACACTAGTTTCTGTGATGTCTTTGTTGTAAATTTATTTGTACATATACATTTTCTAACCTTTAACGAAGTCACTGCTAAGAGCTACAAAGTAATTATACCCCATTTTCTTTAGTATAAGCTCTGCAGAAAAATTAATATTATATTTTGAATAACTTGATTAACTTTACTTAGCATTTAAAATATTTGATAGATAGATTTAATAAATAGATTTAACTGTCCCTTCAAATTATTTAAGAAATTATTTAATTGATTTGGGGAGTGATAAGAACCATTGACCTGACATAGGCCTTTTCAAGGGGTAGGATTAGGTCGGGCGCGGGTTTTTTGGGTTTTTTGGGCCTTGTTCAAACGGACGGCGAGCGAAGAAGGCGACAACTAGGTCGGCGACTTCGCTCTTTTAAGTTTAATTTACGTAGTGTAGGGTTTTAGAAATTCATAACCCTTTGAATAATTGGTTTGTATGATCTCCCTTTCCTGTTTGTACCTATCCTAAAACCTCATCCTATCCAAAATCCTTATCTGCAACCAAAACTTTTAACAGCCGTTCGTCACTGATCGGTCGACGGAAAATCGGTAAGTGGAATAACATTTCTTATCAACGTACCAATTTATTTCCACGAATGCGATTAGAGGTCGCTGGGTTTGCTGATTAAATGTATAGGATTTGTTTTTAGTTTACACGTGAATTAAGAGGTGTGTGTCCAAACTGGGTTAACTTGAAGGTAGGTCAAAATACTAATTTTCCACAAAGACTAGACCGCCATTATTGGACGGCTGATTTGAACCAACGGTCTTTTCGTTAGGAAGCGGTTTCGTCTTTTTAACGTTTAACTTACGTATTTAACTTAACTTACTTATTCAAGACGTAATACACTGTTTTTCTTCACCTTGACTAAATTTTAAGCCCTTTTACATAGTTAGGCTATTGTAATATTGGAGTTAGTGAGAATTAATTAGGCATAGACTCAAGATTGAATAATTTTACAAAGGCTTATATAATTATATGGGCGTAGTAATAAATTTAGTCGAAATTAGGTCTGTCTGTTTACTTAGCATTACTATTCGGGATTAGTTTACTTTAATTTTACTTTAACCGGGTCGGAACTTAATAGAATTCTGGGACCAAACTGAACTACCCTGGGAATTTTATGGCCTTGGTTTTGATTTATTCATAGTCCTATTTAGATTAATTGCATTTACCTGAATTACTTTTACCGGAATTTAACTAGCCTACTTAAGCTTACCAAGCAATTATTAATCCTTTGGATTTTCTGGCACAAGTCTGAAAACACGTTAGGCGCACGGAAGAATTGTGTGCTTAACAGCCCGTTTTATACAGTTACTAAATTACTACTAGAGAACACTCAGTGGAAGGAATTACCCTTGTAATTTTGTAGAGTATATTCCTTCGATCTTCCCACTGAGCGAAACAAATTTTCCACAAAGGAAGATTGGTATCCCCAGCGGGATGTTTTAAGGCCTGTGTTGTTGTCCAGGGATTTTTTGTCTTGTTACCTTTTAAACTCATAAAATGTCTGCGACACAATTAGCCTATTCCCTCCGACTTTATGAGGAAAACTGCAAGGATTTGTGCACAACTGCTGTGGACTTGATTCAAAGGGCAAGTGATGTTGAGTCCTCGACCTTGGAGACATATCGTCTTAGGCTAGAGTCTCAACATTAAAGAAGTATGAAGAACTCAACTTTAGTACTTAGTTCAACTTGGAGAAGAAGGGTTCTCTGAGCAAGACCCTGATAGAACACAGCTCACTACAAAGCGGCGTCATGCCAACCAGTCATCACAGAGAGCACTGAAGTTTTGGAGAAACTAAAAATCATTTTTTGCATGGAAGCCAAACCCCAGAGGAGTATTGCAACAGAGTTTAGGCCATGGCATAAGGTTAAGTTGCCGTCTTTATCACTACCGGAATTTGAAGGGACCGATGGAGAATGGCCCCCTTTTTGGGATGTTTTCGAGTCTAACGTTCACTCTCGTCCAGACTTGAGAGCTGTTGACAAATTTAATTACCTGAAGGGATGTTTGAGGGTGAAGCTCTAACTCTGATTAGAAATATTCTTGTCACGAATGAAAACTATTTAGACGCCATTGACCTGTTGAAGAAAACTTATGCTAATCCAGAGAAAATAATCTAATCTCTAATTTGTCAACTAGCAGGCCTGCCTAAACCTTCTGCAGACCTGGATTCACTACGTGGCTTCTGGACTAAACTTGAACAATATGTTAGAGGCATAGAAAGAAACAAACCTAATTCAGATCACTGTACCTGGACGCTTGGACCTCTAGTTTTTCAAAAACTACCTGGCAAGGTGAAAGAAATCCAAAACAAGTGTGGACAGGACTACCCCTCACTCCTAGATATTAGAGAGGGGCTAGGAAAGATAATCCTGACCTTGTCTTCCTTGGATTTTGAACCCAGGGATAAGAACAAGGATTACTCCCATAGAAAACCCAAGCCTAACCAAAGTTCCAATAGACCAGGTAATCAGACCAAAACTCAGGTTGTTTGTTCTTACACCCCTAAGAAAAACGAAGTTACGAATCTGAGTATTTCTGTCACTCCAGGACAGCCTAATAAGACCGCTAGAACTCAAAGTTGTGGTATTCTGTGATAGACCGAACACAAAGCCTACCAGTGTGACATTTACAAGACCACGCAAGAGAAGCATTTCAAGACTTACCGCACAAAATCGTTGCGTGAAATGCACTTCACCTAACCATAAGACAACCGATTGTCTGGTGAAGTTCCACAAATGTCTGTCGTGTAAAACTGGACTACACCATTCAGCATTGTGCCCTGACTCCTCAACTGAGGTCTCTGCTGTGAACTATTGTGGAGACAATGACAGTGACAAAGACTTAAAGTCACAAACAAGTGGAATTCTCCTAACCGCCTTAATGAAGTGGTGTGTCCGCCCTCAGGCAACACTAAGAACTTAGATCACTGTTTGATTCTGGGGCACAACGCACCTTCATCACACAAGAGGCAGTGGAAGAGTGTAAACTTGTACGAGACAATCCTGTCCAGCTGAGCTCAGTGGGTTCTGGGATACCAAAGAACCTAGAGAATAGTACGGTCACTGTACCTGTCAGGGTAAACGATGACAGCCTTGTAACTTTAAAGGCTATTGTCGTACCTAAACGTACCTCAGAGCGCTAGGCCTCGTGGACTCTGTAAGATAGTGTCTGAACTGAAGAGCCAGAATGTCACCCTAGCTGATCCTAACTTGTCAAGTAGTCATATTGACCAGGTGAAACTGCTTGTTGGCATAGATCACTACTTTGACTTTATCCATTCTCCACAAGCAAACGGAGTGAACCTGATTAAGTCCTCCTTAGGATATCTGGTCGCTGTAAACTGCCTAGTAATGACATCCCTATCATGCTCATTCTGTAACTGTAATGAGACTAGCAGTTGATGAACCTTCCAAAGCTGCTCTAGAGATACCACTTGAGATGTCTGATAGCAAATTTGCTGAAGACCCCATCCAACAGCTTTGGACCCTAGAATCAGTCGGAATCGTTGATCAAGATATGTCACCTGAGGATAAATTTGTGCTGGAAGAATTCAGATTCCATCAATATGGTTGAAGGACGATATGAGGTATCTCTCCCCTGGAAAGTTCGATAAGAAACAACTCCCTACCAACTTAGCACTCTCGAGGAAAAAAAAGACTGAACAGTACTATTCACAAGCTGAACAAACTAATAAGTATCTGGAAATTTATGACCAGATCATCAAAGAACAACTGTCTCTCGGCTTCATTGAAACAGTGCCAGAAGAAGACCAAACCGGACAAATGTCCATTATTTACCCCATTTACCTATGATTAAGGATTCAACTACAACGCCCATTCGTATTGTATTTGATGCAAGTGCCCGGATGGACAAGCAGGCCCCTAGCCTGATGATTGCTTATACTCTGGCCCATCCTTGACTAGTCATTTAACCGACTTGTTGTTGAAATTCCGTCTCGACCCATTTGCGGTATCGGCAGACATCAGCAAAGCCTTCTTACGGGTAGGTCTCCAACCTAGGGATCGTGATTATACACGTTTCATTTTGGCTAAAAGATCTTAACAATGAAAAGGACCTTCAAGCCTATAGGTTTAGATCAGTTCTCTTTGGAGCCACCTGCTCGCCTTTTTTACTCCAGTCAGCCTTGCAACATCACTTTGAAACCTACCCCACTTCACCTGAAGTTAGTTTTCCTCATGACCAAATTTTATGTGGACAACTTAATTGGTTCCTTACCAACAACAGTCAGCCTCTACAGCCTTTACAAGGTTGCAAAGGAAGTCCTGTCAGATGCCGGAATGCCTTTAAGAGAATGGATCAGTAATGACCCAACCTTCAACGAAATGGTAAAACAAGAAGGTGATGGAACAACAGAAGGCTCAGATCTTGTCAAAGTTCTAGGACTTCATTGGAACTACAAGACTGACCACTTAAGCATAAAACCCCCTACCTTTGAGGAAGCTCCGCTTACCAAACGGCTACTTTTGAGCAACCTTTCAAAAGTATTTGACCCTCTAGGATTGTTTTGCTCCCATAATTGTACGAGCCAAAGTTCTTATGCAAAAGATCTGGAACTATCTAAAAGGTGGGATGATGTTTTGCCACCAGAACTTCAAGAAGAGTGGTCGAAGATCAAGAAAGACCTCGAGAACATATCATACCAGGAATTCCCACGCTTCACAGCCAACAGAGGGACCAACTACTCTCTTCACGTATTCTGTGATGCTAGTGAAAAGGCCTATGGGGCTGCAGCCTATTTGATGGACCAACACGCAGGTGCGAACCTAGTTTTCTCTAAAGCAAGAGTCGCCCCTCTCAAAAAGAAAAGCATACCACAACTTGAAGCTGACTGCCAACTATAGTGCAGTCAAAATAGCTGACTACCTCAGAACCGTTTTCACTACCACCGATGGTGTCAAGATTACTGACACTGTCATATGGTCTGACAGTAAAGTTGCCCTACACTGGATTCAGAACAACAAATCTAAAAACATCTATGTCCGCAACAGGGTGAATGAGATAAGTCAGGTCACTGAAGTGAAGTACCTCTATGTACCTGGTGAAGACAACCCAGCAGCCTGTCTCTAGAGGAATTTCCATGTGGCAGTTTAAGAAAAGTCAAATTTGGTTCCATGGCCCAAGTTGGCTCCCGAACCCAGAGATGTGGCCAGAACAGGCAGATGTATCTACATGCTACCCACCTGAAACACCTGAAGAAGTTTTAACTACAGTTGTCAGTGAAGAAGCTACTTGTCCCATAGAGATCCGTAGGTTCGCTTCCCTTCCTAAACTTATAAATGTCACTAAGCTAGTAATTAAGTTCACTAGGCTCCTTAAACGTACCATTGGGAATCGTAAAACTAAGAACTCTGGACCCGCAAACTCTGAAAATGTCGAAGTACAGAACTCAGAAGCATTACGAATTCTTATTGGCTTCACACAGAGTCAGTATTTCCCAGAGGAGTTGTCCATACCTTAACAAGAATTCCCACAAAATTCCAGCCAGAATTAAAAGCCTAGGCTTGTTCCTGGATGAGAATGGACTTTTGCGATGCACTGGGAGACTACAAAATGTGGACCACCCCTTCCATATAGCAGTAAATTTCCTCTGCTTTTACCTCCAAATTCTCCTTTGACGTGGACTTATAGTCCATTCAAGCACATGAAAATGTTCTTCATGCAGGCGTTCAAGACACAATTTGCAAGGTTGAGAGAAGAATACTGGATACCAAGACTGAGACAGTGTGTCAAGAAGATGAAAACGAAGTGTCACCTATGTAACCGTCTGGAAGGACCTGCATTGCGCAGGCCTCCTCCGCCACCTCTACCGGCTTGCAGAGTGAACAGTCTCCGGCCATTTGAGGTGACCGGAGTAGATTTGACTGGACAAATTCTTATCTGCAATCCAGCCACTAAAGAACTAGACAAGGTTTACATAGTCGTATTCACTTGTACCTCAACACGAGCTTGTCACCTGGAAGTGGTAAAAGACTTAACCAGCACTGCTTTTCTCAATTCTTTCAGGCGATTCACTGCACGAAGATCTTGCCCTCGTCGAATGATTTCTGACAACGCCACTAACTTCAAAACTGGTTCTTCCTTGATTCAGTCCTTGTATGATGACACTGACGTACAGTCCACACTGACTAGGGAAAATTGTAAATGGACATTCATCACACCTAGGGCACCCCATCAAGGAGGCTTCTATGAGAGGATGGTTGGCAGTGTGAAATCAGCACTAAAGAAAGCTATATTCAAAAAGAGGATTAATTCTGATGAACTGATACCATTGTCACTGAGATAGAGCGTCGTATTAACAATAGACCTCTTACATATGTGGATGCTACATCTCCAGATACCGTCGATGCCCTTACCCTTCTCACCTGTTGTATGGCTCCACCGTTAAACTCGTTACCCACTACCATAGACCGGGACTACCTGAATGGCCCAGATTTTAGCTTGACCACAAACTATGTAATGAGAGATTCAAGTTTGTATCTCAGGTAATACATGCATTCCAAGAACAGTGGAGAAGGAATACTTGCAGTCCCTGAGAGATAGACACTATTTCAACGGGGATCCAACCCAACCGTTCCAAACCAAGATTAAGTAGGAGATGTGGTGTTAGTGCATAATGAAACCCCTCGTTGCATGTGGAAATTGGCAAGGGTCATTCAGCTGATGCCCAGCTCTGATGGACTGGTCAGAGTTGTGAAGCTACAGACCAGCAATGGGAGACAACTAGGTCAGTTGACAAACTTTACCCGCGCTGGAGGTCTCTAAGCCAGAGGATATGTATACTGTAGAAGCTGCGGAGAAAAATTTAGGAGACAGTCAAAATTCTGAAGGCTATCAAGCAGAAGAGAGACCGAAGAGAAGAGCCGCCACCAACTCGAGGCGATTCTTACAGCAGTTGATTAATGATGAAGCTGTTTAACCTAACACAAAACTGTGTGTTTTTGTGTTATCTCCCCCGGGAGGATGTTGTAAATTTATTTGTACATATACATTTTCTAACCTTTAACGAGTCACTGCTAAGAGCTACAAAGTAATTATACCCCATTTTCTTTAGTATAAGCTCTGCAGAAAAATTAATATTATTTTATTTTGAATACTTGATTAACTTTACTTAGCATTTAAAATATTTGATAGATAGATTTAATAATAGATTTAACTGTCCCTTCAAATTATTTAAGAAATTATTTAATTGATTTGGGGAGTGATAAGAACCATTGACCTGACATAGGCCTTTTCAAGGGGTAGGATTAGGTCGGGCGCGGGTTTTTTGTTTTTTGGGGCCTTGTTCAAACGGACGGCGAGCGAAGAAGGCGACAACTAGGTCGGCGACTTCGCTCTTTTAAGTTTAATTTACGTAGTGTAGGGTTTTAGAAATTCATAACCCTTTGAATAATTGGTTTGTATGATCTCCTTTCCTGTTTGTACCTATCCTAAAACCTCATCCTATCCAAAATCCTTATCTGCAACCAAAACTTTTAACAGCCTTCGTCACTGATCGGTCGACGGAAAATTCGGTAAGTGGAATAACATTTCTTATCAACGTACCAATTTATTTCCACGAATGCGATTAGAGGTCGCTGGGTTTTGCTGATTAAATGTATAGGATTTGTTTTAGTTTACACGTGAATTAAGAGGTGTGTGTCCAAACTGGGTTAACTTGAAGGTAGGTCAAAATACTAATTTTCCACAAAGACTAGACCGCCATTATTGGACGGCTGATTTGAACCAACGGTCTTTTCGTTAGGAAGACGGTTTTCGTCTTTTAAACGTTTAACTTACGTATTTAACTTAACTTACTTATTCAAGACGTAATACACTGTTTTCTTCACCTTGACTAAATTTTTAAGCCCTTTTACATAGTTAGGCTATTGTAATATTGGAGTTAGTGAGAATTAATTAGGCATAGACTCAGATTGAATAATTTTACAAAGGCTTATATAATTATATGGGCGTAGTAATAAATTTAGTCGAAATTAGGTCTGTCTGTTTACTTAGCATTACTATTCGGGATTAGTTTACTTTAGTTTTACTTTAACCGGGTCGGAACTTAATAGAATTCTGGGACCAAACTGAACTACCCTGGGAATTTTATGGCCTTGGTTTGATTTATTCATAGTCCTATTTAGATTAATTGCATTTACCTGAATTACTTTTACCGGAATTTAACTAGCCTACTTAAGCTTACCAAGCAATTATTAATCCTTTGGATTTTCTGGCACAAGTCTGAAAACACGTTAGGCGCACGGAAGAATTGTGTGCTTAACAGCCCGTTTTATACCATTTACTAAATTACTACTAGAGAACACTCAGTGGAATGGAATTACCCTTGTAATTTTGTAGAGTATATTCCTTCGATCTTCCCACTGAGCGAAACAAATTTTCCACAGTCTTAATTAGTATATGCACTGAATGCAGCACAGCTGCATTGCAAGCAAACAAACAAGTATATTGCAAGTTTCCAATCATATTCATATGATTAGACAACATCGCGTTATATTCAGACACAACGGAAAGTTATCTGTTTTCCTTAAAAAAAAGCTTGGAGTTTGTGCAAAACTTGCATTTCTGTACTGCAGATAGGTTGCAATAAATTTGTAACTTTGCAATCGTACTGCATGCTCATTTGCTATCTAAATTGCATTTCAATTACCTCCAATGGACATTTATCTAAGTTACAATATTTATTTTCTAAGTATGAAAAGGCAGTATCTACCTTTTGTATTATGAAGCTCTTAGCGAAATTATAGCATGCAGGAAATCCAAAGTCGAGCAGATCACTCAGTTCAAAGAGAAAATTGACTGCATGTTACATTTCAAGAAAATGTCACACGTATATAAGGGTGTATGTATGTATACATGTATATCTAATAAAAGGAGCCCATAAAAACACCAAAAAATAGAAAGTAAGTGCTGTATTTGAGAGAGAGAGACAGCAGTCTCTGCAGTATAGTACTTACTTTCTATATTTTGGCGCTTTATGGGTGGGCTCCTTTTATTAGATGGAATTCTGTTGTAAAAGAAAAATTTTATCAGTCATGTATGTATAATATATATATATATATATATATATATATATATATATATATATATACATAAACATACATACATACATACATACATACATACATAAACTACACACACACACACACACACACACACACACATATATATATATATTATATATATATATATATATATACTATATATCTATCTTAACCCCCCATTTTCCTTAAACTACACGAATCAGAAACCCTTACCTGTCGTCAATGGTGCCCTCTGTCTGCAACCATGTCGTTAGGCTATTAAGATCTCGTAAGTATAACAATATACTATTTATTACCCAAAGCAGTTGAATATAAAATAGAACAAAATGATTAACAAGTCATAATGACAGAAAGCCCAAATCTGACCATAAAGAAACCAGTAAGTTAACATTCTACCCTCCTGACTAAGATTCACTCCCACCACCCCAAAATGCCAATAAGTTCATCATATTAGTCAGGTTAGAGAATTCCGTCTCTAATTAGCATGGAAATGGACCCATCTGTAATAAAGTAATAATGGATAAAAGGATACGATCACTTCACACATCACTCTTTTCAAAGTATCCCACGTAAAGAGTGTGTTTTTTTCACACTTCTCTCTCTTTTCAAGGTAACGGTTTTATAAGTTTTACAAAATGTATCATACCTTTTACGATGGGGCTTTCTTTCCCGACACTCGGCATGTACCATCTGACCTCTTTGTGCTCACCGAAAAGAATGTGGCTTTTGCAAGTGCCTTGAACTATTAAGCCTGTAACATCCGTACAAAAGAATGTACATGCTTGACGACAGGGCGAACAGTCTCTCGGTTAAACTGCTTACGTACTCAAATTCCTTCGCTCAAGTAAGCTGCCCTTACAGCTCAGCTTGTCTCCAAGCAAGACATGATATGTGATTTCACTTAACATTACACACTTGTAAGATGGCTCGGCCACCTATGTCCTCTGTGCACTCTTGTCGCACACCACATCAGCAACTAATGCACAATGTATCAATTTACCACATGACTTAGGGCTACCTCCGTTGCTGGAGCCCTTGTGCTTCGTCGAATGCACAAAAGTTTAAGAACTCCTAGCGCACAAATTGTGATCAGTATAGCACCTAACATGATCATTAATATTGGTATTGTATAACGGTCACTAAAGAAAGGCTCATCCTCGCCACTATCCTCCAGCGGCGGGACTGTAACGGTCTCCACTGTAGGCGGAATTCGAACCACCTCATGGTTTCCATGTAAGTGTTTACGAAACACTTTTGTGGACGAGTTGTAGACACGCCGACTAAGCACCAAGAAGAAATCCAAGAGAACCCTGCAGGAACCATCAAACAGCTGGGATCCCTGTAGGACGAGCGAATTGTTTTAGACGCAGGTCGAGTGCGTAAACCAACTCAAAACAACTCAGTACGCGCCATTATTCAGCGTCCGCGACCCTCGTGAATGTATCCAACACCCCTCTTTTTCTCTCGTAGCGAAACTGTAGATTCGACGTTTTCTACTGAAGGGAACGTCGTTTCCATTGCCATCATCACGTAGAGTTGGGAATTCTCTAAAGTCATTGTGTGTCCGCATTTAAAAGGTCTACGTGGTCATAAAATAACTAAAGTCCTGCTTTACCCCACTAATCCGTCATTAATTAATATTCTCAATCTACTAGTCAAATATTAAAAAAATTCCTCACTAAACCAAATATAATCTTTACCCACTGAATCCTCACAAATAATCCCATATCTGACAAACACGCTATCAAAAGAGAACCCATAAAGTCTAACAACAAAAACCCATTTATGGTTTATATAACTAAACTCCATAAAATATAATGCCGAACACCCCTTCTATCTCACTCACATACCCCGACAAATTATATCTCCTATCTAAAATAAAAATGCTATTTAGAGCTTAACCCCCATTACAACATCTCTCGTAAGAAAAGAAAAAAAGAAAAAAGGAAAAAAAAATAACAACAATAATAAGTGAACTTTCCCCCATTACACAGCCCACATAAGAGAAAAAGAAACATATATAATTCAATATCTTTCTCAAACGGAATGTATACTGTTACGGAATCTGCTACCGCAGCAATCCCATCGACCAGAAATGACCGGAAAAGAATCCGTCCTTACATGATACATTCCCGTGGAATGCCATAATTAGCATCTACAAGAATAGTGCAAATGCCCGAGCAATCAATTCCAAAGGAAAAAATGTCCGCAACCGGACTCATTACAGCAACATTAGCAAAAAAATCCACCTGTGAAGACCTCAGGTGCTTCGAACTGCAGCATAGTCAGACTCGCAACTTCAAAAACTCATGATTCTCAAAAAAAATGTTCAATACTGAAACTACATCAGCATATTTCACAGAACTATCTCCAGGATATGACCCAAGCTGCTCAAACGATTTTGTCCTCGAAGATATAATTCTCCCAAAACGATACTGCCCCAATCATATAAAAAAAACAAATTATCACCTATTCGGGACAAAAAACTACGATAAACTCACAATTCCATAATTATATACCGCCAAAAAGAAAGTCACAACAAGGATTAATACCATCTCATAATATATATATAAATCACCATCTTAACAATAACAACATTCCAGTGATATAAATATTTCCTCTATTTGATTAATGACCCCACGCAAAACAAAAAATCATCCACCCTCCAAAAAACTTGTCCTTAAATCATAACAACCCACGACATTACCCGAATTATATAAAACCCCAATGTCATCTATCCGGCTCGTGAAACCCCAAAAAATTCAGCCCCAAATATCATACACGCAGGAATAATCACATGTTTATCATCACGTTTCTCAGCTAAAACAAAAATTTGCCATATTTCAACCACTTCCCACGTAAAATATTAACCCGAAATCTAACGCCAAAACGCCGCAGATTTGCGCATAATAAGAAAAAAAAACAGTAGAAGGAAATAAAAAGAGAGAAAAAAAAACGTAAAAGCATTCCGCCACCAAATTGCAAAAAACAGACAGCAAGAAAAAAAGGGGAAAAAATGCAATTGCGCGACAATTTATTAATCACCACAACCAATTCTTTTCAATTTCGAGATATGTGTTAGTTAACCTTGACCGACCTGTTTTTTCCTCTAAGACTAAAAATCTGTTTCCAATTTTCTCTTCAATGACTTTATAAGGACCTTCAAACTTCGGGCCTAATTTGTAATTTAGCTCATTTCTCACGTTAAGTTTTAAAAATACCTTATCTCCGACATTGATCTTGGGATCAGATGTTTTACTATTACTCTTCTGTACCATACCTCTGGTTGTGGATTTGAGATTACGGCTGAGACAAGCGTGTCTCTCTCTCGCTGTGGATACCAACGCCTCGACCGTATCCTCCCCATGATGAGGCATAGTTAGCAAATCAAATGTGCCTCGTGCTGGACAACCAAACAAAGCTTCAGATGGGGACATTTTAATTGAATCACTAATCATAGTGTTAATACTATGTCTAACAACATTAACATATCTGTCCCAATTCTTATCATTACCACCTACAGTTTTCCTGAGAGCCTCGAGCACTTTCCTGTTTGCTCGTTCGCACAACC
Source organism: Macrobrachium nipponense (assembly GCF_015104395.2). Classification (NCBI taxonomy): domain Eukaryota; kingdom Metazoa; phylum Arthropoda; class Malacostraca; order Decapoda; family Palaemonidae; genus Macrobrachium; species Macrobrachium nipponense. The sequence goes on along the minus strand of NC_061090.1, from coordinate 54,441,148 downwards.
CATTAGCCTCGGGTCTGTATGGAATAATTGTTACTTTCTGTATCCCCATGACTTCAGCTAAACATTCCAAGGTTTTGTTCACAAATTCCCCACCCATTATTGGTTAATAGAACTTTGGGTGAGCCATATCTGCAAATGATACCATTGAAAAATGCTATGGCTACTTCTTCGGCCGTTTTATGCTTAAGTGGGAAAATTTCTACTATCCTTGTAAGTTCATCTATTATCACTAACAAGTACTTGTTCGCATATCTAGACTCACAAAAATTCCCCAAAATATCCATATGTATTCTCTGAAAAGGTCTACTCGGTATAGGATACTATCCTAATTTGCATGAAGTGGTCCTTGCAGGCTTACATGCGTTTGCATACCGTACAATTCCTTACAAAATTTTCCACATCTTTCCCCATGTTTTTTCCAAATGTTTTATTTCACGAACCTCGTCATAAACGTTTTTTTTTTTTTTTTTTCTATTCCCAAGTGTGGACTACCGAACCTGCAATGAACTATATCCAAAACCACTGGAATTAGGACCTTCGGAATTACGA
>NC_061090.1:54358872-54440099 GCF_015104395.2 Macrobrachium nipponense | reverse complement strand
TGTAGTAGAAGAGAATTCACTTTAAGACTACGGTATTGGTCAAGTCTTATGCGCATACCGAGGTTAACTACAGAATTCCTAGTATCCTTACAAAGGTTTTCCTAGATTAATGCTGTTTACCACAATGTGACAGTATTATAAAGGAGTCTAATACGGCAGAGCACGAAATAATATAATTCTCTCATCCTTTCGAGAAACGCACACAACCTTTTTAGAATCGGATATTGCTCAAGAGAAGATGGGTGAGTCGGATGGGAAACATTCTCTTAGTGACAGAAGTTGTTTCCCTGAATGGACTATACTACGTATATAAAAGTTTTTTCACTTATATAACTTACCCGGTGGTTACATATAGCTGTCGTCTCCTGACGTCAGCTATATGTAACCACCGGGTAAGTATAAGTGAAACTCTTTATATTATTATAAAAATGTCATTTCCTACTAGAACGGAATTAACACGTGAAGGATGTCGGGTACCATAAGGGCACAGATGTTCTGGCACATAACCTTAAAGAACTAGAAGGAAGCGCCAGCCCTGGCGCAAAAGCGTCAGAAGCGCCAGCCTTGGCGCAATGCGCCAGAAGTACCAATCCAAGATATTTTCTCGTTTTAGAGTCCAGTAGTGGTTGGTTTGGTGTTTGCTTCTCACCTCGGTGGTGTCGGCGGGTTCGATTCTCGGCCATTCCATTGAGGAGTGAGAGATGTGGATTTTTGGTGATAGAAGTTTCACTCTCGACGTGGTTCGGAAAAGTCACGTAAAAACACCATACAAACAAACCAGTAGCCTCTCGGAGGCTCGTAACGGCAAGATTCGTTCCTGATTTCGTTACCCATTTAATCGGAAAGGGGTCGCTTACAAGGAATGATGAAATGATTTTTTTGTAATCACTTAGGCCAATTCCACGACTCTCTCATATCGCAAAGAGCATCGAGAATCTCTTTTTTCGCCCCTGTTCGCTGTTAACAAAGAGAACCTATTTGGGAAATACAGACACGGAACGTAAACGATCCTTAAAGGTTCGATGCAAGATTTTGCATGTCCGTGAGAACCTTCTCGATCGAAGATAATAACTGTTAACGTATGTCTAACATTTATTGAAAAGAGTTTTGAGAACCTGCGGAAAGTCTTCATAGATCTCTTCGCAAGGTAGAAGACGAACAGGCTTCCTATAGACTGCTTCCTTTCCTCGAACCAAGAGAGGTAGCAATATACGACATCTTTAATTTAAAGAAGGGAATAAACTTTAGTCTTTTTTCCCCTAGTTATAAATTCTTAACAGATAAGATAAATGGGCGTCAAAGGAAGAGAGGATGAATGCCTCATTTTGGCCTTAGAGAGGTTGGATTCACAGAAGTCACGTTCTTCTCACAGCATGTTTCGTAAGCTTTTCCAAGAGTATCTGGATATTCTATCAGAATCTATTATAAATAGACCTGAAAAACCTCTCCACTCTGAGTCTTTCCACGTGCAGACTGACCAGAAGTGGACATGAATGAGAGGATTTTTCAAGGTAAATGACAATAGTCATGGCTAAGACATAGAATTGCTGCAGATCGTGCTAGATGGAATGAAGAGGAAACTGTCCTCTTCCGATACCTCTGTGAACCACATAGCGAGGTTTTTTCTTCACTTTCAGAGGGAAGAATCACCTATGTATATATCTGTATCAAAGAACGCAGTAAAAGGCATACTACTGTCTCTACAAGGGGAATTAGAGATTAACAGAGCAGATTAAGATCTTCGGGATCTATACGATACCGCAATACGACAAGAGTAGGATATCATGTACTTCGAATGGAATTTTTTTTTGTGGCCACAGATTCCGTGTTCCGACAAAATGGAACTGCTCCTCATCAAACTTCTTTGAGGAAGTTTATGAAGGAATTCTTTGTTTCTCTTAGCCCTAAACGACCAAGAAGACAAGTGAATTTTTTGTGCATTAGAATCTCGCATCAGATTCAATGGAGACTCGGCAATGGGTTCTTGCCAGCATAGTATGTCTGGCAAAAGAACTAAATCCCTCTATTCCTGACGCAACGCTTTCAGATAGAATGTTTTAGTTGCCCAGGCAGGGTACTTACATTCATCTACAGAAGAAGAGATGGTTTAAACGTTTGCCTACAGAGTCTTCTGGTGCGATGAGGGCTCAAAATGCTTCCAGAAGGTATTCAGAAGAATACAATAAGAGCTAGAAATCAGGGTTCCGCCCAATTTCAGCTCAGTCTCTCCTTCGACTTCCAGACTCCTTCCTTCCTTCGGGCAAGGATAGGGAAGATTCTGCAACGAGGAACCTCATCAACATGTAAGAAGAGAATCTCGTTAGCAAAAGAAGTGTTCACGAAGGATCCTCCTCGGAGGAAGACTCTTCTCTCTCGTATTGTTAGATATCCTGTCGTCACTGGTGGTAGCTGACTAAAATCACCTCCCCTTGCCAGGGGCCAAAAGCTCAAAGGGGGGAAGAATTTCTTCCACCCTTCTCCAGTCTCCTGATAACTATGTGGTTGTTCAGGACTTTCGGACAATGTAGCGCCAGCCAAGCGCCAAATGCCAATACAGGCGAAAAACGCCAGAGGCGGACAGTTCCAAGGAACTCTGTCATGGCCGGATACTGAGAAGGACGGGCCTCTGGGCCTCCAAACCTGGCGCAAATGCGCCAGAGGCGAACAAATCGGACAGAAATAAGAGTGTCCGATGTGGACATCGCCAGACAAGCCTAGAGACTCTTCCAAGCTCGAAGCTCCAGCAAGTGTGGAGGGGAGCCAAGCCAGGCGCGAGGCGCCAGCCAGGCTCTAGGAGCAGCCAGGCTCTAGGAAGCCAGCCAGGCTCTCATGAGCCAGCCAGGCGCCATCCAGGTGCCAGGCTCCTTCAAGGCTAGGCCTCCAGTCAGGATTGAGGATCCATCCAGGCGCAAGGCTCCTTCCAGTAAAGAGAAACCTAAAGCTCTGTCATGTAAGAGGGCTAGTCCCCATTGATATGATACAGGTAAGGCTCTGCCATGTAAGTGGGTCAGCCACCTTGGCACGATCCGAGAAGGCTCTGTCGTGTAAGCGGGCTAGCCCCCATTGACATGATCCAGAAGGGTTTGTCAGTCATAGGTCCCTACCTCGCTGAAACTCTTGAGGCATGCAGGACTCATAGACAGTAATCATGAAGTCTTTCTGCCAAGCTCCAGGCGCAAGGCGCCAGCCAGACGCAAGGCTCCAGCCAGGCGCGAGGCGCTAGCCAGGAGGGAGGAGCCAATCAGGCGCCAGCCAGGCGCAAGGCTCCAGCCAGGCTCTAGGCGCCATTCAGGCGCAAGGCTCCAGCCAGGCGCAAGGCGCTAGCCAGGCTCCAGGCTTCACCCAGAAGAGATCTATATCAAAGAAATTGCCCTGGCCCGGGGGCCTTCTTGAGACAATGTGATCTCCTAAGCACTTGACAAGTGCATTGATGATTCCTTCAAACAGCTGAGAATTAAAAGCGCATGAAGTGCGAGCTTTTCTGTATTCTTGTTCTTTCCTTAACAATATGTCATAAGGACATATTAGCTGTCATCATACGGGAGATGCAACTCTGTGTTGACTTCCCATATCCGAAGGATGTCAGATAACCTACGAGAGATCCTTCTCTCTTGGTTGATACGTGTCTGCGGATACATTGCTGGGATAGGGAGCCGATACTGATCCTTAACTAGTGAGTTAAATTTTAGTTAACGTCGTGTTTTTTCTTTGGGTTGTTTGAAAGGAGTTTGGGGATAACTCTTTTCAACTTAAGCACTAACCCTCGTGTTAGGATCAGGTGATCGGGATCGGTGTTGTGCTCCTTAATTATGCCACTAGGCATAGGCATATTGTCATGTAAGAGGCTCTGTCGAGTAAATGGATAAGACCCCATCGACAGACCCACAAGAACTCTTAACCATAGGTCACATCCTCGCTGAGGCTCTTGAGGCGAAGCAGATTCCTAGGCATTAGCCATGGAATCTTCCGCCTGAACAAGTAGGAACCAAGGTTTTATTTATTTATTACCTACAACGTATGTTGTTTACCTGTCTATTCAGTAAATAGTTGTCTCTTACCCACCACCAAGGGTGTCAATCAGCTAAGTATATATCTGCCGGGGGAGTTGCATGTACAAAATGATATTGTTAGAATACAATAAAGTTTTGTACATACTTACCCGGCAGATATATACGATGAATGGCCCACCCAGCCTCCCCTCAGGAGACAGGTGGAAGAGAAAATCTGGTTCTAGAACGGGAACGGTTCCTATTCCTGCCACCCACCCAGCTGGCAGGGGGGTAGATCACCTGACCTACCTGCAGCGTGTGCCGCGAAATTCGAATTTCTGTCGGACGTCAGAGACATAAGCTAAGTATATATCTGCCGGGTAAGTATGTACAAAACTTTATTGTATTCTAACAATATCATATTTCTCTCTCTTGCTGCATTTTCATTACTTCTCTCTCAGCCACTCTTTCATCTCTCTCATACTTTTCTCTTTCTTTCTTCTCGACATACTCGTGGAGATCATTCCCCTCTAGACCTATCACGGAAATCATTCCCCTCTAGACCTAGTAGTTTACCCTACTCAATAAACTCTTTCACCATCGCACTCATTGTGGTTCTTTCTATATTCTCCCTGTTTCAAACTTAAAGCTGAATATTACTGGCCAGGGTCGCCACAATGTTACAAACCGAGAGAGGTCCGCTTCAGGTTCAATATTATTATAAACAAAAAGAATTCAACACCAACAGTTGAAACTGGGGATACGAATATAGAAAGAAACACTAACACAACAAAGGTTTACGTATTTACAAGCCTACTAACAAAGATAAATGCAGAATGGTGTCTCCTATTTACATAAAAAAAGGTAAAATCTTACACTGCATGAACTGGGGGAACAGTGAGGTAATGAAAGTACTTGCCGACCAGTTTTGCAACTCGAAACGATGGCTTCACAAAAGGAGAACTCTAATTGTAGATGCCTTCTTGCCTCCGTATTGCAGAAAATAATGTCTGCTTTTGATACTTGAAGGGTAGGAACTCCCCAAAACCTCTAGCAGGACGTTTCTTCTCAAGTCTGGCTCAACATCGAAATAACTCGGTTGTCCACTCCTGAAGACGACTTGACCCGAATTCGACCAATTCTCGAGCGCCCTTTTCTCTCTGATTCTTCGTTGGTTCCTTCTTCTCTTGTCTCTCTCTGACGATCTCTGCTGCTGATCAGATTAATCTGATCTGTGGCTCTTACTGATGATCTCTTACTCTCTGACTAACTAATGATCTCTTACTCTGTGACTAACTGATGATCTCTTACTCTGTGACTAACTGATGATCTGCCTTCTCCTACTTCGTCTGTCGTATTTATAAGGCATCCTGGGGGCGGGGCCTACGGCGACGTAACAGTCTCCCAAGACGACGGGAATGATTTAGAAGTTTCTCGACAATGTATTGCATCAGAAATCGCGGCGTTCCTCACGTCACATCGGCGCCTGTCAAGTTCCACAACACTCCTGCCGATTCTAGAACCATCATGAGAATAGGCACCTCCAACACAGTTCCCACCTTGAGCAAACGGAGGACCCCGAGTACAACTGGATGCCGGGGTATCTCGCCCCCACCCCCCCCCCACGCTCGACTGATCGAGAGAAGTGAGAAATTTCCCCCGAAAGGGGCTTCTTCTTTCCCCCATAGTGCTCCCACTGCTCCTCCGACCAAAAAATACAAGTATCACATGTCTTTGTGTGAGAGGATCAACCTCTACAGATGATCGGAAGGCCCCACACTTATGGCCCTCCACACCAGGGCACAATTTGCAGCTGATGGGGGGGGCGAGGGGGTTTCTCCGGCTCTCGTGGTTCCATATCCATAACAATGAAGCACTGTATGAATAAAAAAACACACGTACTTACTTATATCCTTTGCACTAGCACACAGTAAAAGGAAAAGCAACAGTCTTCATGCAGTGAAGCAAACCAAGCATACGACAGAAGTGGGCAGAGAGACGAGCTGCTAAGCACGTCCATTCCACTAGCGCGGCCGAAAGCAAAGTGACTCCTCTCCTCGCAGTCGAGCTGACCACCAACTGCCGGACAAGTAGTTAACTACCAAACCCCCTTGTTCGAAGCTTACGACCGGTTCAGCTGCCGCTTAGTACCTTCCTATTGTTAAAGAAAGGACCAAGGGTTTGTATACTTATTGGAACAAATTGTCTGTTGGGTGCCGAATTGACGTACGAAACGTCGATGCAAAAAATTTTTTTTTTTAATTCGTGGAAAAATAGTTATAGGCCTACTTGGCGAAAACTTCTGAATCATGCACCTTGAGGGATGCTGGGACTCTACTGAAATGGTCGAAAATCGCAATTGTAAGCTAAAACTATTACATTCTAGTAATAGTCAATCATTTACCTTCATTTTGCAACAAATTGGAAGTCTCTAGCACAATATTTCGATTTATGATGAATTTTAGAAAAAACTTTCCTACATCTGCGCGGTAACTGCCAAAAAAATCAGAAATTTTGTCATCCGATTGTCGTAATGTTTGCGCAGTTTTATATTAGCCGTTACAAAGTTTTATATATGAAAATGTGTGCAATTTCATGTAGAATACAACAATAAACAACCCATTATTGTAGCTTTTATCAGTTTTGAAATATTTTCATATAAATAACGATGTGCCAAAATGTCAACCTTCGGTCAACTTTAACTACCGAAATGGTCGAAAAACGCAATTGTAAGCTTAAAACTCTTACATTCTAGTAATATTCAATCATTTAACTTTATTTGGCAACAAATTAGAAGTCTCTAGCACAATATTTCGATTTATGGTGAATTTATGAAAAAAACGTTTTCCTTACGTCCGTGGTAACTCTTCCGAAAATATCAGAAATTTTTTCGTCCGATTGTCGTATTGTTTGCACCGTTTTATATTAGCCGTTACATAAATTTTATATATGAAAATGTGTGCAATTTCGTGTAGAATACAACAAAAAACAACCATGGTTGTAGTTTATATCAGTTTTGAAATATTTTCATATAAATGTCGATAAATAGAAAAAATTCGACCTTCGGTCAACTTTAACTTGACTTAAATGTTCAAAAACTGCAATTGTAAGCTACAACCCTTACAGTCTAGTAATATTAAATCAATTACCTTCATTTTGCAACAAACGGGAAGTCTAGCACAATATTTCGATTAATGGTGAATTTTTGAAAACAACTTTTTTTTTTTTTTACGTATGCGCGTTACGAATTCATGCATCATATTGTGATAATATTGTCTCTGTGTTGCTTTGATCGTTTTACAATTTCTTATATACCAAAATCATCGCAATTTAGTGTACAATACAACGAAAAAATAATTAACTCATTAGCTTTAACCATTTTGCTCACAGCGCGATTTGTATAAATTATATATGAAATTTTTTTTTGCGCTGTCATATATTCCAATATTTTTATATGATAAGGATTTTTTTTTTTTCATTTCTGATGGTTGCATACTAAACTTTAGGCAATGACAAAAGGAGCCAAAAATGAACTCTTAATCTTGAAAATTAAGCGTGCTGTGATTTTTTTAAAAACACTTTTTTTCCGCTTTGGCGCTCACTCGCGAACGCCGCCGGCATACAGGAGACACTTTCGGAAATACCGGCTCAGCGGTTAAGGGTTAACATGTTCACAGGTAGGTGAAGCTACACGACAGTCTGGAGCCATGCCACAGACACGCATTCCTTTCATCTGAAGCTGAGAATGAACTAGAGGGAGGTCATTTGTCACTCAAGTGACAGATACATCCAACAACAGACAAGTAGCTTCCTTGTCCTGAAACGGATATTGACAGTGCAAGGTTTGAAAGGTGTAACAGGAGGAAAACATTTGCACTATTAATCAATTGTTAAGAGAGGGTAAAAAGTAAGATGGAAAAAAGAGAATATGAAGGAGGTACAGTAAATGGAATGAAAGGGGTTGCAGTTAAGGGCCAAGGCATGCTGCAAAGAACCTAAATAATGAAGGCACTAACCCCTTAAGGGGTGGTCACATCCCTCACACTGATGTTCACATTTTTTATCTGTAATGATTAAGAAACAAGAATACAACACAAAGGCAAGGCACTGAGGACACTCCACATTCCAAGCTTTCAACTGGCAGCCAGGAGAGAAGATTGCATCACATTTGTATTTTACCATGGCTGAAAGAAAAAGTAAATGTGACAGTTGGTGAGTGAGGGATTCTCCTACAATCCCTCATTCTCTATTAATCACCTGGTTAACTACCTTGTTACGAAGTTTTTGACCAGTTTTCAGCTTGTATTGAAAGATACTACTATATAAAAGGGGTTGGTTTGTATTCCCTTAAGAACAAATACAAATTAATTTGTCATTTTCTTGGTAGCCCTTGCACAAAATAGTTGCTGTTACCTAAAAGTAATATCTGTCCTCTCTTTATCTAGAGCCTTTCCCCAATATTAAATTTTTGTTTCTACAAGAAATAATTGTGATAAAATTAATAGCGTTACTTTACCTTTACAGCCACCTCCAAAATTCAGAACTCTTGCACAGCAGCATGATGCAGTGGATTGGCACATTCCCTACAATGATGGATCAATTAGAGAGTCTTTCGAGGTACCCCATACATGGTTGTGTCTTCATGCAGACCAACAGAAGCACAAAGGGGTTCACCCAAAAGATCTTGTAAGTGACGTTGCCTTTAAATGCTTGGAGGAAGATAAACCAAAACCTTACTTTGCCAACCCAAGGAACTTTGGAATAGAATCTAATAATTCAAGCTTGAAATTTATAAAAGTAAATGATGAAATTCCTGGAAGCAAACAGAATAATTCAAGAACATTGAATATTAAATATGGAAGAGTTTCATTCAACAGTGATGTTAAAAGACCACAAAAGCAGTCCCTACCCTACAATAAAGCTAGCTTACATTCAAGAGAATCTGCACCTCATTTTGGTGGCTTTAAAAGCAGTCCAACTGATTTTCAGTCAAATTCAGATGGTTCAAATTCTGTGTCTCAGTCTAAATATGAAAAAGGTAGAGGAGCAAGAAATAAAATGAAGCAAGATATGATGAATATAATTGGTGGGAACATTAAAAAACAAAAACAACTGGAACATGACAAGAGACATTCTCCAGATAAGAACTTGAAATCCAGTGAAAGGGTGGCTAAAGATATTTTCAAAAATTTGTAGAAAGAATGCATGCATTGTAAAACTAAATGTAAATATTTGTCCATAAGGTTCTGTTTTAAAACTAATATAAATATTTGTCCATAAAGGTTCTCTTTTTCAATTGAATTATTTTATTTCCTTATTGATGTGCTATTAATGTGTTAATATTCATTCATCCAATGTTTATTAATATTGCACACCTGACGTGTAGCTGCATTGCTCCTAAGTTTTGTTCATACTTGAGTGATTCTATATTCTTTATCATTCCTGATTTTTACCACAGGGTTCTACTACAAAATTCTGTCTAAAGGAGTACTACCTTCAACAATGCATTATGTACTTACAGTGCGGCAAGCATTCAGCTTGAAAGATCCTTTGTAGTATCCCTCCCTACAGCCGCCAGCTGCATTGATAACTTGCTTTTCATTCATTGTCCTCCTTTCCCACTCAGATGTCCAACGTGTAGCTATACCTTGGTCCATATTAACCTCTAAATTATATCCGTTGAGTCTAGAAATAACTTGTTAGTTTGCTTAAACTACCCTGACAAACTACATTAGCTGACATACACTGAAAAAATAAACAAAATCATCACTTAAGGTGATGAAAGTTTGTGGTATAAATATTTAAACATAATAGTAAGCAGTCATCATCACTGAATGTTTCGACACAAATAAATGCTAAAAAAAGCTGTTTAGGTGCACTTTATATAGATTAATATCTAAATTTAGTTATTTGCTGAACAAATGAAAGATACTTTAGTGGCTAGACAAAAAATGAAAACTTTAAAGGCTGATTAATTTAGTGAAAGTTCTGACTTAGATCAAGATTTAAATACAAAATGCATAATCATTAACAATATTAGTTAAACTAAAGCAAAATGTTACCCAAATTCAAAGGCCACATTCTGGGAAAAGGTGAAAAATAACAACCTTTGCTGAAGCAAGATTGGATTTTATGTGGTATGGCAGGAAGACCTCTGTACTGTAGTTAGAGCAGGTTGCAGTACAAAGTCATCATGCAGTGCACATTCATTCTCTCTCTCTCTCTCTCTCTCTCTCTCTCTCTCTCTCTCTCTCTCTCTCTCTCTCTCTCTATCTCTTCTCTCTCTCCTCTCTTCTTCTCTCCTCTCTCTCTCTCTCTCTCTCTCTCTCCAAATAATTTTAGAAAACACTTGAGTCACGAATGTGGTGAGCACTGACAAGAGCAATGCCTAGGGGTCTGTTAGGACAACCTGCCATCTCCTCAAGGCTCCAGATACATAGAAGATGGAACCCCCAAGAACTCATTCATAGGTTCCCTAAGGAAAACTGAGAAGTCAGTAACAGTTGGCATTACAAAATCATGGATTTAAAAAGTTCACAACTCATACAGTAGGAAGAGAGTTGTACTACTCTATGTTAGGGGTTACTGATTCCAGTAAAACGAAGACTTAGACATAAAATGAATGTTGCAAGGTAAGGGCAAATACTTGGAAGCAGGGAAAAATGTGGCAATTCAACACTGCTGCATCCAGAGGAGAATTACTATACCAAATTGGATCAAACAGCCAAGATGGTTTAGTAGGGATATAGGACAATCAGACTCACAAAAGGTACACAACCACGTAAAATAAAGTAGTTCAGTAGATAAATTCATTAGGAAGACAAATATGTATAGAATTGCAGCTAGAGCAAGTGAAAATTTAAAGGCATATTTTGCACATGACATCAAAAACCAATGAAGAGTGCAATAGGCTCTTACAAGATGAAATGTGGGGACATTATTAGTAGTAGTGACACTGGTATAGCAGATCCACCAAATACTTTTCCAGCATGAATATTAAAGAAGACATCTCAGAAATGCCTAGTGTCCCTGCAACACACCAAGAACAATGATTAATACAGGCAGTCACTGGGTTACGACAGGTTCGGCTTACGACGTTCCGAGGTTAAGGCGCTTTTCAATTTATATTTATCAGAAATTATTTCCAGGGTTACAACGCCTACAATGCTCTTCTGGCAGATGAAATATGACACCAAAAATGCAAAATAATCAATATTTGAAGGGTTTTTTAGATGGAAAATGCAATAAGAATGCAGTTTACATAGTTTTCAATGCACCCAAAGCCTTAAAAGTAAGGTTTTCTTAGGATTTTTGACGATGTTCCAGCTTACGACGATTTTCGGCTTACGACGTGTCTCAAGAACGGAACCCCCATCGTAACCCGGGGACTGCCTGTATAAAGATTGCACCTGACTGACCAGTAACTATGCAGTTGACCCCTGGGGATTTGCGGGGGAGAGGGACCACAACCCTCCACGAATAGCTAAAATCAATAAATACTTGACACACCTCTAAAAATGCTTATAACTGCCTACTTTAATAGTTAAAACACCAAAAACCCCTCTAAAAATGCTTATACCTGCCATTTTAAAAGTTTTCTCATGAAAAATGTATTTTGTCACAAAAGCAATATGAAAATACACTATAATTAGTAAATATTTATCTGAAAAATTCCACGAATACCATCGACCACGCCTATTCGTGGTTCTGGATTTGCGGGTTCACCTATTACTCATGGATTTTTCTATCACATGTAGGTATATCCACATTATTCGTGGAAAATTTGCTTATTTATTGAATTTTTCAGAGAAATATTCACTAATTACTGTACTTTCAAGTTTCATGACTGAATAAATTTTTCATGATAAAACTATAAGTATTTCAAGAGGGATGTCAAGTATTAGCGGAATTTAGCTATTCAAGGAGGGGTATTCGAGGGGGGCGGGTTATGGTTCCTATCGCCCGCAAATCCCCGGGATCAAATGTATTGATTGGTCAGTCAAATGCACCCTTTATGTTAATGATTTTCCTTGCTAAGTTCCAGGGACACTAGGCATTCCTGAGATGTCTTCCTTGATATTTACGCTGGAAAAGTATTTGGTGGATCTGCCATACTAGTGTTACTACTAAATCTATTGCCATTATTCATCTTGTAAGAGCCCTATTGTATTCATTGGTTTTTTACTGGTTATGTGCAAAATGCCTTTATATTTTCACTTTCTCTAAGTGCAGTTCTATATTTGTCTAAGTTTTGCCTTCCTAATGAATTTATAAGCCTTCCTACTTTACTTTATGTGGGCCATTTTTACAGCTTGTGATGGTTTTAACTTAGCTGTTTGATCCAATTTGGTGTTATTATTCTTTGCTGGATACAGCAGTGTTGAATTATAAGCATATTTTGAGGGGTGGCAAGTTTTTGCAGATCTTAGCTATTTATGGGGGGTTGTGGTCCCTATGTATTCCCCATGAATCCCGTAAAATTTTCCACGAATAATGTGGACGTATGTTCCACAGGAAAATCTGCGAATGGGCGGGTATGGACTGGATACAATGACTAAGTAAGGCGAACCTACTGTTGAGCAATTCCTAATAAATGATGCAAGTAAATATCACAAAATATATGAAAGCTCCTAAATCATGAGTGTGAAGAAAACAATTATTCGCTAACTAAACCAAAATGTCAGCTAGGCAAAGCCCTTGCTAGTTAAGACACCAATGTACACTTCACAAAATAAAACAAAAACAAAAATATTGCAAAACAAAATGGAAATCAGACTGAGGAGTTCAGCAATGTTATGGATGGTCTTTATCTGCTTAAATCAAAAGCTCAATCTGATACTAAATGCCCAAACAAGTTCTAACCGCAAAAGTTCATTGAACTTAACAAAAAATGTAACCAATTGTAAATAAGAACAACTCAAACTATGTTTTTTATGAATTTCACACAAAATGTTCAAGCACAATTACAAATATAGCTTATTTTCTTTTCTGTACAACTAATTTCCATTCCAAAAAAGCACACAACTCAGCTAGTGTAATCTACTTAATGTATAAATTTTGTTCTTACCAAAACTAAACAGAATGTCTTGTAGTAAATAAAGGCTAACGGGCAGATCATGACCCTATATACACCACAGGAATTACAGGTGAAGTTTGAATGGCTGAATTCTATTTGATTCACTACACTGATGAGTAGTTTCCTTTCATTAGTTTCCATTCCATTGCATGGCAGGAATATCTTCATTTTGTTCATGAAACCAAATCAAAGTGGATCTATTTACTTGTATTGGTCACGTGTACAGCAACATCATCAGAACACCCTTTACACCCACATTCTTATACAGTGGTCCCCCCGTATTCGCGGGGGATGCGTACCAGACCCCCCCATGAATAGTTAGAACCCGCAAATGTTTGGAACCCCTATAAAAAAGCTAAAAACAGCCTATTTTGTTAGTTAAAACTCAAGAAAAACCACTAAAAATTTTCATACTCTGTTTTTTAATAGTTTTATCACAAAAAGTGCATTTTATGATAAAATTGATAAAAAAAACCAGGAATTTGTGGATATTTCTCATAGAAAAATACCGCGAATTTTCTGCGAATAATGCGGGGAAATGTTCCCGAGAGAAATCCGCGAATGTGTGAGTCCGCGAATCCGGAGAGCACGAATACGGGGGGCCCACTGTATACATGAGCAATTTTAAAAATTAATAACTTAACTCACCATTAATCTGCACTTTGTCTGAATTTAAAAGGTTCGAGAATTACAAATCAAATTACTCCTAAAATGCCGGAAAGTTATAAGTAATTTTGAATCAACTCTAAATTTTACATCACAAAATTTACCTAAAAAAAAAATTAAATGCCAAATACACAACCCATCTGATTGTTATAATAGTAATGGAGAATAAAAAGAGTATAATGGTAGTACTTACACAAAATTTCTGAAACTACCTCCAGTCTGGTGACAAAAACTGCAGCGTTGTTTCAAAATTAAGCTGTGATCTCACCAAAAATATCAGTGAGATTAAGGTTAATATCAATTAAATGGAATAATTTAAATAAAGAATGAAAAAATGCAAAGTAATAAATGAAAATTGGAAAATATGTATACATGTCTGGGATAATGCAAAATGTGTCAACCTGTTAGCAGACACTAAAACTATTTAGTTACCTATAAGACATCTAAGGTACTCTAATCCATGCACTAACCCACCTGAGCCACTGGATCATCATTTTTTTTCAGCAAGTAAACTTACATGTCTCGGTTTCATGCACGATGCACAGATAGAATCTCATAAAAGTACTAGGTTTGTGATGAGATAAACTTAATCTCATTCAAGTGGTACATGAACGATCCCCAGATTTTATATAAAAATTATGAAAACAGGTAACAAGAATTTGCAATTCAAACTGAGTTTGGACAGTAAAGGTTTATTGTACTTAAATTTCATTGTATAAATGAGCCTCTTAAAAACATATTTACAACTGAAAATATACCACTTTCTTGCAGATTTATTTTTACACTGATAAGTCTGTGTAGGCAGTTATTCATATATACGTATATCCTGATTAAAAAAGTAAAAAAAATTCAACATATATAACTTCATTTCAATTACTGACACATTTCAAAAGATATTAGTTTTCAAGATTTTCCACAGATATCACAAACAAGAAAAGGCAAACGTTTGTAACCTTTTTCAGAACTAATCTTCTATTGACTAACTCAGTCAGATATTTTCCTTTTATTAGTGTTTTCACTTGTGGATACAAAGTTCAGTTCTTTACTTTTCCCAGTAGTGTTCTGAAGTCGATAACCTAACCCTTGCCCTCGTTTATCTCTTGGAAACTTACTTTTTAGTAATGCCTTCTCTTCTTTGGTCATCTGAGAAGCTTGGAAGAACTTCTCACGAAAGTTGGAAGACATATCTGCAACATGAGCTGTAGCCTCCTCCCCTAACTGGAAATGAATGAATGAAGTGATAGCCTGGTTAGTCATGAGTTTCCTCTTTAAGTCTTTCATCACTTGGTCCTCAAAATTGCAAGAAAAATTTAATGCATGGCACAGAGAAACTACCTATTAAATATTATAGCTCTTGATATCAAAGGACTTATGAACAATGTAGCTGACTGATTTGTCATTATAACTCATTCCAAAGTACCAAATTCATGTGGAGGAAAAATATGAAATTTGCTAGAACAATAATAAGAGACTATTTTGATCAAACATCCTCACCTAATAACCATCACCCATCCCCATAAATATTCTAAATCACTACTTACTAAAGAAGTAAAATGTCACTAACAGTAACGAGAAATACAATAACAACGAAGGTATTAAGGTATTATACCTTATGACGATGAACAGCTTCTTCAAATCTTATAAGTTATGCTAGAATTGCAAATATCTTCTTGAAAACTTTTTGATAAAGGGTAATATACACATAATTGTGTAATAATTTTTCTAATCTACTATAATCATTGTTTTGGAAAAAGCCCACTCCCTCCACTAACTGATATGTCATGAAGAACAGTACTACATTGATCTTCATTCTAGATTTTTAGGATTCTTGGAGAATTCATGGCATTTTCCAAGATTTACACACCTGCATTTTACATCACCATACTTAAAAACACTTGTAGCCCTCTGATGGACTAAACCTTGCTTTTGAACAACTATACTTAAACTTTGTTCCATTAGTTATAAAGTACTGTTATCACCTTGTATTTTCAGCTATGAACATTCTCTGATCATAAATGCAAATTTCTTCCCAAGGACTGTTAAAGCTCACTTGAGAAAATCCTCTCTTTCTGGTGATGGAAGTTTTATATAGGAAAATTAATTATATTAGACTGCAGAGAATACCATGCAACATAAGGTAAACTATATGTCAAGTCAAAGCAGACCAAGGATGACTAATATGTCACAATTATGTGCATAAAACTTAATTGAAAAGGATTCACATAAAACTAAGAAACTAGTTCTCACCCAGTACTATGAGAAACTTATTTTGTGAATAAATATTACTTCAACATTTTTCTTGCTATACTTGAAATATGATTGCTCCCGTTTCAATGAGGAAATATCATATGTACTGGAAACAGAATGAGTTTCCAAAGTACTACTAATACATACAGTATACTAATTGACTAACCTGAGGTTCCCTCGTTTTCTTCAGAGTAATGAGCCGTCTCGATGAATGAACATTCAGAATCTGTTCACAATTTGATACTAATTCAAGGCAAGGATGGGAGGGAACCAAATTATCCATGTAGTCTTCTCTGAAAGATACAATACACAAATACCTTTACAATAAATAATGTAATATACGTATAATGAAAACATCTGGAAAGGATTCACATCACAAAAAGTAATGCTCATGAAGAAAAAGTAATACATGAAAACATATTCAACAATAAAACAAATGTATAAATCATATTTAATACAATCTCAAAAATTATAACTGTAGAACTAACTAACTATATCTGCTTAATCAACAAATAATTTTTTAATGACTTTTCATATTTCATGAATATTAATCACTGACTAAGATGACCTTGCATTTCATTGCAACCTTACACATACCTTAATTTTAAACTAGGCATTTATGTAAAATAAATCTATTTATGCAATAATTTTTTGTATACAAACCCAACAGCTATGGTATATATAAGTTCCTGTTTCCCAACCCTACTGCCCAAAGACATGATTATTCTGGGGCACTCAAAACCATAAAATGTGGCTAACTGTAGATAATGGATATATCTATATGTTTGCTCTAAAAACAATTATCTTATTTTCTCCTACACTTTATCCATCTTCACCACGCCTTCAGAATTTGATCCTCAATAACTTCTGACCAGATCAATTGGACAAAAATTCTACCAAACAAAGGTATAAGGTAGTTCTTTTCCCGTATGAGGAATAAGTACTCACATTCAACCTGTTTTCTATATGTTATCAGTTTCTCTGTAGTGACTAACTAATGTTTCATTACTTGCATCTTTGTAGAAAGAAACAACTGCACCATCTAGCTCTGACTGCTTCCCAGTGAAGCGAATGTCCAAAATACATGTTCACTTTGAAATGACTACTGATATCTAAAGAAAATTAAACAGGAATATTTGTGCATTCAGTATTATTATTCAAACATTATATTTCTTATTACTTTTTTTAATTGTATCAACAAACTAATACATAATACATTTTATATTAAATGTAACTAACCTGGATACTGGTAGCCAAAATACAAGCCTCCCACCAGTTACTAAGCACGATGCTGCAAAGTCAATTAAATCCTTAAAGACCTCTGACAAACTGTAATTGACCTTTGAGGGGAAATGTACAGAGCCTGATGGGCAGTCCTTTGTTCCTTCTCCATTAGGCTTTGGGCATTTGTGACTTCCTACTCGTTCAGTTGATTCACGAATTCCATACGGGGCTGAAAATAATGTGCAATGTGAAAACTGGATTTTTCAATTTACACGATTCAGTTAGGAAAAAAATAGTTTAATTAATTGTAAATATGACAGAAGATATTAATAAGGCTAATTACGTTACATGTATAAAACATTGAAGGAGTGAATTACGTATTAAATTACCTGTTGTAATAACAAAAGGCCGTCTACATTGAAAACCAGGGTAATCAGTAATTTACAATTATTATGAATACCTTCACACACAAACAATAAGGATGCACTCATACTTTATAACCACCATTAACCTTATATCCAACCCTGCAACACAAAGTGCCCGTGTTAAATTCTGCCGCTCATATCTTTATTGCACTTTTTCTTCTACAAATCTCCACTCATCACCAGCCCCTAATCTCTAGTTCTCATTCAAGTAAGTCTGGGTCTTCAAACTTTACTTGTGGCCACAGGAAACCAGTTGTCACTATCACATACCATCCTCAACTATTTAAGGAACCTCTGTAATTTCCAATGTGGTATCATTTTTCATTCCATGGTGCTTTGAGATGCCTAATATGCTTCTTGAAGCTTTATTCTTCAATCGACAAAACCTTTTAGATAGTTTTACTGTTAGAACATGGTTCACATTCACATACTAACACTGATCTTCCTTATGTATAATTTCAATTTTGTATACAATTTTCAATCATTTTGTTTACCAAATCTTATATCACCTCACCACAGGAATCCACAGGTTAGCTCTAAAGCAGTTTTGGATTGCTAATATAATTAGTCAGAACATTTACAGGTGAGTTAATGACCACCACAACTCCTGCTATTAGAGTCAAATATAAACTCAAATTGCAGCTGTAATATCCTTTACTATAGGCTAGGCCAAAAAAATATCACCAAGTGGAAAAACCCACACTATTTAAGTCAATGAAAAAGCAATACAGACTCCAGGAATCAAATCCACAACAAATTTCAGGTTTTAAAGAGACCTTTCACCACATATATGTTCTCCACTATCAAGAACTCCAACCCCCGAAATAAATTCCAGAAGTTCAGGAAGCACCTCACAGCAACTTGGTAGTACAGTACTATTTTGAGAAGGTTTAAACAACTTGGGTTATGACATAACAATAAAATATTACGTATAGGCTTGTTTTTCACATTAACAGACTTTTACAATTGTATCAAAACAATTATTCCTTAACAAAAAATATACTCACGATCAGTTATGATTGCATCAACAAAAGGGATCCTCTTCCAAAAAGGATTTGAGTTGTCCATCACTGCCACATCTAAAAACTGAGACTCCAGACCATACTGCTTGAGATTACCCAAAATACTCTCGCCTTCTGCGCGTTTTTTCTGAAAAAATAAGACAGTGAAATATAGGCAATCTGGATATGGGAATACCTATGAATCAATACTTGAATGAAACAATTAACTAATAAAAAAAAAAATGGAGTTGCCTTACCTGACTGTGTCGGGTTGGTTTCGTTCTAGCATGAAGTGTCAAGTAATCAATATCACAACCCCAAACATGTGCTCCGAAATGTGCTGCAGCTACTAGTACTGATCCTATTGTACAAAAGTAAAATTAATTTTTTAAATATTTTAATCTTCAAGGACTATTTCCCAACATACCTTTAGCAAACTACAACATAGGTCTTCAGTTCCTAATTCATAAGCTTGTTAAGTTTCTAATAATATGTAAGTCTAGAGAGGATCTGATTTTCATTATATTAAAGAAATATTAGACATTTATGGCCCTTGTTATCTCTTACAGCCTTGTTTTTGGTACTTTATGGCATTTAAAAAACACGGAAATTACCCTTGAAGATAAAAAAAACAAAAAAAAAAAGGGGCCAAAAGTACTTGAAAACTTAAGAGGAGAGAAACAAACCTGTACCAACAAATGGATCTACCACAATTTGGCGAGGCTCTACTTCAGCTAAATTAGCCATAATAAAAGACAGCTGTGCATCCATGGAGGTACTTCCTATGTATGTGCGACGCTTCAACGAATATTTATCAATTAGATCCCTTTGACCATCAACAATCCATCGCCCAAGAAAAATCTGTAAGATAAAAAGAAAGAGTTTGACCTTGCCAGTTTCTGTAAAAAAAATAACCCCCTAAAATAAAGATGATAAAAACTTCTTAGGCGACCATATTT
Organism: Macrobrachium nipponense; assembly: GCF_015104395.2. Lineage (NCBI taxonomy): Eukaryota > Metazoa > Arthropoda > Malacostraca > Decapoda > Palaemonidae > Macrobrachium > Macrobrachium nipponense. The sequence continues at coordinate 54,420,512 of NC_061090.1, read as the reverse complement.
CATGTTAAATAAGAAACTTCATATTTCCAGTAATAAATGTTAAAAAAAGTGTTTTAATGCAATTAAACATTTAATGCTTTTTTATTCATGTAGATACTTTACAGTAGAAAATAATTTTCACAACAAATTTAACAAGAACAGCACAGGAAAATATTTAAAAAGCTTTTTGATATATGCAGCAACACACAGCAGAAAATAACCTAGACCTAAACTTTAACAAGAACTGCGCAGAAAATTTTTTTATTTTGTAAACATTATATCATTGCAGTAACAGGTAGTTATCCAAACTATTAAATTACAATTCTTAACTTTTGTGAAAGATTTGTTCTTAAGAATGAAATATGGAATTTTCTTTAGAGATTGGAGCACTTCAAAAATTTAATACCTGGAGAAAATAAAACTGATGAAGGTCCCACAAAATTTCTAACTGATTTGTTCCCAGAGCTAGACTTTGGCACTGAATGGAGTTTAGTTACTCACAAAAAACAAACACAACTAGCAATGTTGACATGAATTTTATGAATACAGTTCATCCAACTAAAGGATTACACAAATGTGACATCTTTAATCTAAAATTCCTGGGCATCATGACATCAAAGATCACTGATTACATTAGTACTATAGTATTTGTTTAGATTCCTAAAACTGAAGCATTCAATCAATTCCTAACTCAAAGTCAAAAGAACTATTAGATAGTCACCATAGTAAGGTGGTAATTCATTCCAAATTTCTTGAAAAACTGATATTTCAATTTCAAATTGTAAGGTTATTTAAAATAATCAGTTGTAATATGTACAAACAAAATTTATTTCAACCCAAAGCATAAGGATCTAAGTTAATGGAAATTATATGTACAAAACAAAAATTGCATTAAAATTTTTTAATAGATTCAGTTAAAACTAGGTATGGTTATCAATTATCAAGATATGTTTATCACTGAACCTCATAACTAAATCCTAGATGTTGTGCACCTTTCACTTTCAAGTATGAAATTCTAAAAATTAACTTCACTTTCAAGTAAAAGATTCTATAAATTAATTCACCTTAAATGGAGTTTCTGGGGTCTCATTTGGATGCAATCCATAATACTCAATCATATGAAGGGATGTGTCTGGGTTGGTCAAGTCCACCTTACCCTCAAAAGGTAGATAACTCAAGGACTGTAAAGAATATTAATATAATGTAAGTCACAACTCAAGGACTGTAAAGAATATTAATATAATGTAAGTTACAACTCAAGGACTGTAAAGAATATTAATATACTGTAAGTTACATGATAAAGCCCAGTCAAGTCAAAACATCAATAAACTGAGTACGTAATGCGTATGGTATGCAAAATTTTAAGTTTTTCATGTTTCCCTGCTATAAACATCTTAATTAATCTATGCATATTGTCTGATAAGAGTACAAAAAGTAGAGAGCTAATTATATTATACACACTGACTGTCATGTCAACTTTTGACATACACTAGCATTACAATAGTATTTACCAGAGAAGTAAAAAAAAGATACTCTTTTAATTATTGTAAAATCCAAACAATAATAAGAGTCCCAACTAAAAATCAATTTATAAAAAAGTATATTTACACAGATCACATACTTAAATGCCAACAACCATTAAAGAATTAAAAGATAATACTGATATCGTAAAAATTAACAAAAAACTTTTACTGAGGCCACTGTTTTTCCACTGGATAGACAAACACACTACTGACACTTCCAAATAGTAGCCTACATCTGGCAACTGTTGATAAACTAAACCTGTACTTTTAACACATGATGTCCCCAGTACATACCATGGACTCACAAGAGAATTCCTTGGAAGAATGTAGAATATAATGATGATAACAGGTATTGGCTCCTGTTCCTTGTTTCTGGGGATTTGAATATACTTATTTTTCACTTAAACAATTCTTGTAAAAATATCTTTCAGCATGCAACGTCTAGTGTTGTTCTTGACCCGTTAGCAACACAAAAGTCTTCTGATTCCCCACCCTCTCCTATTAAAAGGCTAGGATACCCTACTTCACCATCCTGGCTCAATCCATCTTCCTTACAACATGAACATCTTCCACCCTGAACAGCAACTCAGGCAAATATAGTTGAATAAATATAATTCTTTCAAATTAAACCCATTTTTCAATAAACACTCATCTGTCTACATAATAAAAAGTATTATAAATTGTAACCCAAAGGGATACCGGGACATGTGAAGAGTTTTTAATCTTCTTTTGTAGCATTTCAAAGGAGCTGCTGACTGCGGGATTAGGCAAATATAAACAAACTGGGTTGTATTGAACTGATGATTTCATTGCTAAAAATTTGATTTTCTCCGTAACTGTTTCCACTCATAATAAAGACCTAAATAATCACATTTCTTACCTCAATTCTTTGAAGCTTTTCTGAATTCTTTAAAGATCGATTAAACGTTTCTACTCGCACTTTAAATGTCTTGTCATGACTGACATGCGGCTTCAACAGTTCATGAGGCATAAGTTTTACATTTGAGTGAAGTTCTTCTTCTGAACAGCCTTGGCCCCTGCAACACAAGAAACAATACCCATGCAAAAACACACTAACGACAGTAATGTAATTGTACATAAGTACCTGATAACTTGATGAATTTTGAGAAATTTGTATACTAAGAACCTGCGCAGTGGATCAAGTAAAGACGCTCCTCTACTTGCAAACTTTCAACTTATGAACTTTCAGAAACATGAACAACCGTGGTCATAAATTAAAACTGTATTTTATTGTATTACCATAACTTGCTTAATGTATCTAATATATTTAGGTTTTATATATCATTTGTATTAATAAATACTAAATATAATTCTCTAAGATGAGTGATTTACAATACAAAGGTGAACCAGGCTATTACAATTAATTACCTGTATTCTAGATTGCACTGTATTTGAATTTTCTACAGAAAAAGCATGGCATTGGTAGGTATCACTGCAAGATGGCAATATACTTACCATAATTCATAACATGATCTGACAAGCATAGTACGAGACATAAGCTTTCTTGCATCATTTTCATTCTTCATCTCTACTATCACATATGGCTGTAAAGATAAGTGTGCTACAATAAGAATACAATTCAAGAACACAAACAAGAATTTTTATTTCAGTAAATTTCTTTTCCTACTAAATACTTTTGAGTGCTAGAATTAAAGGCATTCTTTGATTTTTCATTCTTGGCTGTCCCGTCTTTAGTTCTACACATGAAACAAACCATTTATTCCATATTTTACATTCCCTTAAAAAATTACTGGCAAAAATGGTACTATAATACAGTATTCTAAACTTCATTAACTGGCTTGGCACTGTCAGTGACCAAAATTCAAGCATTAGATTGGAACTTTAGACCTAATTTTAACCCAAATACTTTACCATTAATTCATTAACTATCTTATTTCGATCTGATAGGATACGTTAACTATGTAAAATATTGGGTTTAACTTTATCTGCAAATTCCCTTTATGCCAGAATACCTTAACTTGATTACCGCAGTTGACTCTATTTGTACTGACAGATGTCATACCCACAATCATTATCTATTTATCGAACAATTTTAAGCAAAAACTTTATATAAACTTTTTACAAATAAATTGAGCACTTTATGAATAAAAACAACAGTTTAGTATAATGCCCTACACACTGGTTTACAGCAGGGAACAACTTACATCATTTTACATACGTTAAAAACCTCTGTATACCAAACTTTCAACTTTCAGTGCCACTGTGTTTCCTACGTTAAGTTTCCTAGAAAAGCTCTCTCGGGGGTTAAAGGAAATAAAACACCAATTTCCAACCACTGGTGAGGGCAACTGAGCTACAAGGTTGTCCTTTACAATTTGGTCATCTCCATAATTCTCCAGATCTCCCAAGACATGCATCCTCTAATCCATCAACCTGGGCATTCTAGGGGTTCACAACTACGTGATGAATCTCATTTTGGAGTGGCCAAAGAAGGTACAGAGGATCAACCCAATTCTTTCTTTACATATATCTTCAACTACAAATCCTCAGTGACAGAACCAACAGACTATAAACCTAAGAGGGCTCTAAAAGGAAATCAATCCGCAGAGAGAGAAAAGGTATAGGAAAAGGTGATAAATAAATACATGAGTCAATAGAGAATAAAACTCAAATCCCACAACTGCAATAAGCAAACTATTTCACATTTCATTTGTAGCAAAGTTATAACTCCTCGTAACAGCAGCCTGCCTAGTGTGGCAAACAAATACAGTTGGTTAGGTAAAGAAGACTGCTTAGGATGTTTGCTGTTGTAGTATATTTTATACAGCAAAAACTGAACTCAATTCACATCTATGCTACAAGTCAACATTAAGAGTTGGCAAAATAAACTTGACTGATGATGCAACTCTATCTAAGAGTTTGAGACGAGAGTTAGCACCAGAAGATTACAGTGAAGAACAGTACTCCAAAACTGCCCTCTCAGAATATGGAACCTTTGTGGTTCCAGTCTTGCTCCTCAACAGATCCTCAATAGCATCAATAGCAGTGTGGTAAATTAAGATTATAACTGACCAGACCACATAAGCCCTATTCTAGGCTCTTACATGGTTGGTTAGTTGTATGAGGAGTTTATTAGTGGATGAGGGGTGAACATAATAGGAGCAGCAAAAGAAGTTTGACAAATTGTTGAAAAGAGACTAAAGGAAAAATATGAGAGTAAAAAAGCTAAAAGCAATCCACAGTAAAACTATATATATTGTATACCTATTACCTAATTATCATGAGATATAATTAAAAATCTCTTGACATTATTTTTCTTCCAAACACAAGGGCTGCAAGATAGTAAGACTTACATCTTCTTTTGGTTTGTCTATCCACTTGACAGGAATTTTAAACATCGATGCTATAGACACAAGTTCCTGTAAATAAAAAATAATGTTAGTAAATGACTTTACACTACGGGAAAACAGAGAAAAACTAGTAAATTTGTTAAATAGTTACAAACCATCACTCAGCAAATGCCCTTTTTTTTTTTGCCAATCTTCCTTGCCTGTTGCATGATCCTTCCTGGTAAGCACCATCACCAAGCAATGGATCCACAGCAAGGTGAAGGGTCCTCATAATGAGACTTGTCAGAGGATCATGACAAGGTAAAGAGACTCTATAGAATATGTACTAGTGATTCCTGTGCCAGAGTCAAAAGCCTACAACCAGCTGTCCAAAGCTAAATACAATGACTACCTTCAGATGAGGGTAATGCATAAGCCAGTTGACACAATCACTAAGCTCTACGGAATAAATCTTCCAGACAACAAGCTGAATTTGAGATGGTAGATGTTTGAGAAAGAGGTGGCGAAAGGCATAGGCCTCCACCCCAAGATATACTTTGGTTCCCTAGTAAAGGAGAAGACCTACTGATTCTCATGGAGGCCTCGAAAATGCCAATCACTATAGGGAGGAAACCACAACTTTTGCCCATAATATGCTTGGCCAAATTTTCCTAACTGTGAACAGGAGTAAACTAGTATCTTCAAGTTTATCTGTCCGTTTCTCCTGAACTACACAGGAAGCACTGGAAGGAGCAGGAGTGAGAGAGGAATAACGCCAGAAGAAGAAGACCAGAAGAAGAAACAAGAATTGACAAAGTGACTTATGACCAAACCTACCTGACCATCTAAATACATGCAATAACAGCCTTTCGCATCTTCTGATACTTAACTAAATTATTCCTTTTCATCAGACCACACCAAGAGGAAATGACAACATGCCCACATAAAACCCTTGTTCATACATAATCTAACACTTATGTATTTCTCTACTTGCTGTAGATGACATAGTTGCAAAAAAGAAAACAAGCTTAATACCACTACGGTTTAAGACAACATAAAATTGTCAAAATTATTGCAGATGATTCAAACCACAAGCACAAGGATATGACAATAAGAATTTTGGCAAGGGAGTAAACATTCCAATTCCACCTGGCAGGAAACAAGTGACTACACAGTCCATCCAGGTCAGCCAAGTGTTATTTTTTTGTTTATTTTGAATGATGATCACATGGTCACACCTAACAATACAAAGATGTAAGCTAACTTGAACAGTAGGTAGGATTCATCACCAGCAACATATTTGTATAAATGACCCATAAAATTTTCAAACAAAACTTATTATTTTGGTACAAAACCATCACTTTACAACTGCTTTAAGCAAGTCAGCTTCTCCCATAGCTACACAATTGACGGAGCAGCAGCGTAGCAGCCACCTCTCTTGGAACATGGCCATTCCCAAAAAAGAGCTTGAATTATGCCATTATTTTGTAATTTAGGAGAAAACACTTACTATGAGAGGAGCATAGAGGTCTCGGTGGACTGCCTGGATGGGCCACAACTCATGACTGGTGCTCATGGCAGCAAATCCAAGTACTTTTTTGGGAAGGTTGCCACATTCCAGAATAGGTGGCTTCTAACTTACCACTTGGTCATCTATCCTAGTACGGGGTAAAACATCATAATAGTTGAGCAGCCTGGTTCCCGCCAGTTGCAGACTGAGACAGGCTACTGCATTTCTGCTTCGGCCCCCTGGCCAGGTCAGGGCACAGCGGCCTACGTTAGGTTAGGAAGGTAAGATCTGGTTAGGCCAGGCCCTGGCATTAAAGGAAAAGTGAGGTCTACTTATGTATGAGGAACCTGTATCAGTCCACGAGTGGCAGGCAGGGTGCTCAACTTTCGTAAAGTTTTACAAAGCAAAAACTAAGACAGCCTAAACATAGGGTAAATGACCAAACAGCGACATAGCGGCTGCCTCTCTCGGAACGCGGCCACTTCCCGAAAAACCACTTGAATTAGGCTATGCCATTATTTTGTAATCTAAGAGAAAATAATTACTTCGAGAGGAGTGTAGAGGTATTGGTGTACTGCCTGGATGGGCCACAACTCATGACTGATGCTCATGGCTGCAAATTCAAGTACTTTTCCGGGAAAGTGGCCACATTCCGGGAGAGGTGGCCGCTATGTCGCTGGTCGGTTGTTTACCCTAGTAAACAAAAACTAAGACAGCCTAAACATAAACAAATACAAAAAAAAGGGGTCGGCGACCGACAAGGATCAGTTTCATCAAACCCTGACCCATTCATAAAAAGAAAAAATACGAACTGAATATTGGTACAGCAGCCGTATCCCTGATTGCGATAGATATTGGTACGGCAGTGAATTACGCATGCGCATACCCTTGTTTACCGCGGCCGCCTCAGACACATCAACGATAGCAAGAAAATTACGAACTAGCAACGTGAACAGTGTAATAATACATCAGTTTTTGCTGAAAAACAGATATTTTTAGGTTTCAACAAGCTGAAATAGGCAACAGACATCTAGGAAGAGTCAAACTTCCAGAAATTGTATATCCGTAGGTCACGAACGATCGAATCGGCCCTGAAAAGAGATCCGAAGAGGAGATTCAAAGATTTTAAGCTTAGTGCGTCCAATATGGGAAACATACTGTTAATATAGACCTGATTTGAATCATTATACTTACGATTGATTAGGCCGTTTACCACAGGATCGACTTGATAGTTTTCCATACTACCATGAATACAGCAGAGCACGATTTCTGTGTACTTCAAGTCTTCTTTGAATCCTTTTTGGTGCTCTTTTCAGGGCCGATTCGATCGTTCGTGACCTACTGATACTTTACAATTTCTAGAAGTTTCACTTTTCGTAGACATCTATTGCTTTTTCAGCTCGTTGAAACCTGAAAACATCTGTTTTTCCGGGAAAACTGATGTATTAGCTATTACACAGTTTAGAGGAGATTCAGAGAAAATAGGTATGAAGTACACAGATAGATTAGTTTAGTTTTATTTTTCATGTATATATAGTCAAAATCTAAGTATGTTTAAATACCTATTATTGTGATTTTTTATATTTTCATTTACTGTCAAAATGTTTTGGTGCTTTGGTGATGACAGTATGGTGCTTCACTTTGACATTTTGAATTGAACATGTTCAGCGAAACAATTCAGTTCAACTACTATTACCTATTACTACTGTCGCTGATCCTCTAGTGCCGTACCTATAGCTCTTAGCAACAGCGTACGGCAACTGCTGCATGATTAGCAATTTGCCGTACCTACAGCAAGTCAATACCTAGGCTAGGTAACGCAATACAACACCACTGACAGAATCTGACGTACCCCCAATACACTATTGTTAGGTATATTTGTAAGGCAGAAAGTCTGAAACTGACGCATGCGCAATTCACTGCCGTACCAATATCTAACGCAATCAGGGATACGGCTGCCGTACCAATACCTATCCTGTCCCTAAAAAATAGGCTAGGCATAAGAAAATCATCGCTCTCGCTACTTAGAACATTTAGGCTACTAAGTTTAAAAGATAGGTATATTTACTTAGGTGAAATAACCACAAAATTAGTCTTACTGGAATTCTGAATTCAATGTGTTCATTGGCGCACCACAATAAATACTTTCGCGCCGTTTGCCTCATGATCGAAGTCATGATTTGGGAATCTTCCTTCTTCGTCGTGGCGGCGGCGACTCGTAAACACAGGTGTAGTAGTAATAGTAGTAATAGGCAGAACGTGTCCTTGAAACGGCACTCATTTGCTTGTTTGAATGTTTATTTACTTTTTATTTTCTCTGTGGGCAGTTATGCTATTCATAAATTCTACCTTATCTTTAATTTGCCGTCTAGATAGATACATAAAAATCAATATCTTAGCAGTTAATTCGTCTCTAAAGTCTTGATATGTATGGAAACTATAAGAAAACTGCAACCCAGGGGAATTGCGTTTTTTATTTGTAAGTAATTGTGTAACTTCCATAGAAATAATTAGATCTAAATACTAATGGTCAATGAATATGCGTGTGAATATTCCAACCACAAGCGGTGGCGTGTTACAGGAACTGGTTGTGACGTCATATGGCAACATCCGCAAGCGTCGAATTGCTCGGTAATGGTACTTTGTAACAATTCTCATGTATCATGCACATCAAAATTTGCGACTATTTTTTATTAGGCAAATGATACATATAAGCTAGCTAGAATTGATTGCCAAAACAAAGGGATTTAATGCATGTTTCATGTAGTAAAGTTTGCAATGACTGTCGTTAGTTACAGAGATAACCGCTAACTGCTTGTCTCCATTTGGAAATTTGCGTTCCTTAAAAAAGTATTACCGCTACTCAAAGGACCTCTTGTCTTTTTATCTGTGTAACATAATTCACATCTGGAATATTTCATATATAGTTTGACCTTATTAAAATCGTTATTATCATGAAGCTTTGATTGGGACATCATACCTCACTAGTCTAAAACTATTGGAAATAAAATCAATTGATTTTAGCTATCGAATTCATTAAATCTGTGGAGAACTTATACCAGAGGGAACTACTATTGTTGTGTGTGTCTGTTCTAGGTAAAACAGTTATTCGAACCTGAGGCATTGGTATATACTACACAAATACAATCGAAATTGAAAAGATAATTATTTGAACCTGAGACTTTGACTACACAAATACAAACAATCGTAGCTGATATTTCTGTTATCATTCAAATCAAATCCTTTGAGCCAACTATACAAGAGCTGAGAATGTTCCCTAAGTGACATAGACTATTCGCAAATGAAAAAGAAGGAAGTCATTTTTGCTTAGCTTTGCATGGTAGCAAAGTTGTTCCTCTGGTACTTTTAGCAATGGTCTTCTTAGCTTCAACTCATCATTATGACCGTTCTTTTCTCTACAGTACACTGCTTTTGAGTCTATTGGTCAAAGCAAGGGACATGTCTCATATTAGATGTAGTAATTAAAAAAAGAATTACAGGATTTCACTGTGATTAACAGTATGAAACAACATACCACTTTAGATTTTTGCAGACAGCAGCCTAAGTTTAGGAACTAAGGAAAAGACTGCTGTGGTTTGTGCTATATTTAAATTCAGTAGTTCCCCTTGCAAGACTGAACGACTGACTGTAAGCAGCTGTACAATATTAGAACTGGCCATTTTCATAGGCATATTTTTTTCTAAAAGAGATATTTGGTAGATTTTTCATTTACTGATATAAGTTCATTTTCTCCAGCAGCCTTATTGGATTACTTGTTTTTTTTTAGTGATTTTCATAATATGTAAATGTTTGATATGTCAATATTAACAAATGCATATTTCCTTAATTCATTCCCTCAGTATTTTTAGAGGTTTATTTGAATTACAAAGCAAACATTCCTGTATATCAGAATACATTTCAGCCTGGAATGCTTATTTAATACATTCTTTTTACTTAGTGTGCATCAAAAAGGAATGTGAAAAACACCTTATCTAGTGTGAAACAATTTACTTTCAGCATTTGATTTATATGGCATGTAGTGCACAAGCAACGATCTGATAATGGGTTCTGTTGACCGAATTGCTGTCTTTACATTTTCACAAAGTAGTAGTACAAAGTTTAAAGGACAAGTGTCTAAAAAATTTGTCATCCATATTTTCCTGTTTGAATTAGAATATAAACTATGGGCAAAATTCCAAGCACTGGGACCTATGAGGTCATTGAGAGCTGAAAGTGAGATTGAGTTATGATCATGACATTATAAAGACTGCAAGATTGAATATCTGTGTTTTCACATACACTTAATCATTTGCAAAGAGAGATGGCAATGATTTTAGATGGCTTAGGCCCTTCCTCCATCTTTTTTACCATATTCACTCTGAATTCCTATCTCCCTCTTCATGGCATACTAATGAATGAAATAACTCATATACTCTACCTTTTCTGTAATATTTTCATAAGAGTTTTACACTTATTTAAATAAAAGTTCTGCCTACTCAATTGTATATGTGATGAAGCAACAGATGATTCTTTATCTATTTCCTTATCATAGTTTCATCTTGAACTGAATTGTTAAAAAGAGTTTATAAACAGCTGGTTGTAGGAGGTGAAAGATGTCCTCGCAATGAAGTATATACAGTATTCCACAATCCCTCTCTCTCCTCGTTCATTATGAGGTTCCAGCCCTAAATTGATGCAATTCCACCTAATCAAGAGGGAAAGGGCAGCAGAATTAAATCTGAAGCAATGGTTTGTATCTAAGACAAAGTCTCCTGTAAAATCTTCATGTATTTATATGAAATACAATCCACACTTTGGCATGGAAGCTTGTGGAGCCACAACTGGGATGCAATGATTACAGAGACTATAGTCACAACAGTAACATCATGAGATGACACCAACTTTAAAAAAAAAAACAAAAAAAAAAAAAATCATCAAAAACACGGAAATAATTAAGTGCAGACTTAGAATGCACCACCCACATCTCAAAGAAATTGAAACTACGCAGAATAATGAGAGAATGTGGACTGCATGTTGTTTTTTTTTTGTTTTGTTTGTATGGTGTTTTAACGTTGCATGGAACCAGTGGTTATTCAGCAACGGGCGGACTGCATGTTGGGCATAGACAATATTTCTTACATGAATTTGTATGCCATACTTGTCAATTTGACATCCAGGCTATAATACACTGGAACTTTTCTTTCATGGGGAGGTCTGTAGTGGAACTGCACTAACACACAGGAAGCTTACAGGCTGTCCTCTTAGTTCAAGACTGACCAGGAGGACATGTATAGTTTATTCCCATGTTCAGGAGCAATGGACTGAAGAACTGGATACTTTATTTTATAGCTTAATGTAAATTTTGGCATAAATGTTGATTACAGCTTCAATTTCATGATAGATATTTGTATCCTGTTGTACATTCATAAAATGAGAAATATGACAATTTGTCCAAAATTGCATTTTTCCTAACTATACAAACGTGAGGTCCTTTTACAATAGGAAGGTTACTAGCGGCAGCTGGATAGGTCGTAAGCTTTCGAACAAGGGGTTCGGTAGTTGACTGCTTGTCCGACAGTGCGCGCGCCGCGCGACTGGGAGGTGAAGAATCACTTTTGCTTTAGGCCCAAGCAAAAACTGCAGAGTGAGGGGTAGCATGAGGTGGGACTATCTTATCTGTAAAAGGACCTCAGGTTTGTATAGTTAGGAAAAATGCAATTTTGGACAAATTGTCATTTGTTCCGACACGGGATACAAACCTTTCGGTCCTTTTACAATAGGAAGACTCACTTCTTGGTGGGAGGAATCTGAGTCTTTTGTGAACAGACTGGTGTTCGCCCAACCTTGGAATGCCTCCCTGGTCGTATGAGCGAGGGAGGGATCCAAGCCTCTGTCCGATTGATCTGGGTGTGCACCGCAGGATCAATGGTCAGACCTCTGGACCATAAGAGAGAGGCAAGCGTATCTCTTCGTACCATAATCATAAATAAACAAAGTGTATATGAAAAATGAATATGCGTACTTACAGTTCACTTTTACACACACACAAATAGTAAAAGAAAACACAAATATCCTGAAAGCACACAACGATGAAGCGGGCAGAGAGCGATGAAGAGCACGTCTACACACCAGCAGGCCAAAAGCAAAAGTGGTTCTTCACCTCCCAGTCGCGCGGCGCGCGCACTGTCGGACAAGCAGTTAACTACCGAACCCCTTGTTCGAAAGCTTACGACCTATCCAGCTGCTGCTAGTAACCTTCCTATTGTAAAAGGACCGAAAGGTTTGTATCCCGTGTCGGAACGAAACAAAATTAAAAGAAAAATGTACAATCTTTAGGCAAACAAATACATATCATCTATGGATGCCGTCATCAGAACTCAATGGTTGGGAATATGCAAACACCAATTCATGTCACTAGACATAAAAAAATTAATCATAAAGAAAGGGATCATCCAATAACCAATCTTATAAAAACTTTCCTTAAGTTTTCCTGTTAACATACTACCACATTCAAACCAAACTGACAAACAAACAGAACTCCCTGGGCAAAGATAATACTAGTACAGTTACTCAAATAAAAAAAAAAAAAAACTAGGAACATGAAAGCACATTAATCATAGAGAAAACTTAACACATTCAGATTTTATAAATAAATTTACATTAAAAATAAAAATTATTGAAATGATAAAAAAAGGCCCTTGACATTCACACACTGTAATGAATACCTAAAAAAAATAAAAATAATAAATAAAATCAACTGCACAATTAAAAGTGGGTCATGAAGCCATTCTAAGGCAAAATGGTAAAAAGTGAAATTTTGGACCTAAGTAAGGAGACATGCCAACTACAGTAGTATAGGCTATTCTGTGGTGGAAGGTAAACATTACTATAAATAATTTTTTAACTTTAAACTGTTCATGATAGCCTTCGAGACCAGTGCATATTCTGTAATATTTACATGTGTAGTATACTAAGACTCCAGTACCATCCAACTTTTTATAAAATCCAAAATGAAATAAAGTACACAAAGATTAGCAATTAAACAATAGTCATTACTATACAACTCTTTAATTCCAATATATCCAAAGGACACCATTCAATTAAAGTCTATGTTCTTAGGTAGTAATATAGCTACTAAACTGAAAATACTGTACTAAAGCATTGTTAATCTTACCATATTCGCACACGAATTAACATCAGATGTCCATTGTGCATTACAAAACCATACAATGAGAAAATATAAAGAAAGACAAATAGTAGAAAGGGCATCGTATGACTTATAAAGGTTTGTAGTCTAATTTAGTTTCTAGCTTCTTGTTATCAGAAACTTTCCTAACAGCTTTCATGAAGTCTTCCTCAATAACGTAATCTCTCTCATTGCGAATGGCAAAGAGACCTGCTTCAGTACACACATTTCGCAGATCAGCACCATTGAATCCATCAGACAGCTTTACTACAGCCTCATAATCTGCAATAAAAACAGCATTTAAAATTAATTTAACCATTACCTAATTACTGTTGTTGCAAATTACCCATCAATCTTACACAGTGATTTGATTAATAGATTTTCAAATCTAACAACTTACCTCTGAGATGCAAATGAGAGATTAACAAATGCTAGACTGGACTAGGAGATTTTGAATTTTTAATTCCAAAATCTTTGTGTTACTGTGTTGCCAGGTTCAAAATCGTACAGTTCCTCAAAACTGCTAAATCATTCAAGGTCAAAGTTAAGAGAAAAAAGAATATTTTAATCATCTTTGGAATATTCAGGATTACTCTTTTATGACATATGAGTATATAAATACTGTGATCAGTCAAAAGAAAGCAGAGCAATACTGTAGATAGGATATGAAAAGATATGGAAAATAAAGCAATAAAACTGCAAAGAAAAATTAATAGCAAAAAGGTGCCAGGACATTAAGCTTTAGACAATATAGCACAAAAGCGGTGATGTCAACAAAGTTGCTATGAAGGCATCAGACTACAGCTTAGGGCAAAGTTGTAGTTGAAAGCCTTTCTGAGGGTTCACCTTCACTGCTGCAAATATTATAAAACCACATGACTTTCTTTTGTGCAGAAATGGCATTCAGAGGCCAGAAATTCAACTTTCAGACACATGGAAATCACCTGAGATATTCACACTAGAATTCAACTCAAGATATGGTAGAAAAAAAAAATTTGAAACCTTATTCTATGGTTTCTGTAGAACCAAAGAGCATCTCCAAATAATTTATACTCTACAGCCTATCTTGCTGCAGCCACTCCCCAACCTGATGACACTTCCCTGCACCTCCAACACTAGGGGGAATGAACCAGGTCATGGCTAAGGTATGGCTAACAGGGAGAGAGGGCACTGGCACTCCCTCTGCTATGGGTTGTAACCTAAATAAGAATGATTAAATTGGACCTGTGAAGCAGTAAATGTCAGGGTATTGGCCTCCATAAATTTCTCAAATGCAACTCTTAAAGTCTAGCTACATCAGCTTCTCTCTTGACAAACCTAATACCCTGAACAGTACAGGGAGCTTTGAGAGAAGAACAACTTTCTGAAGAAGGGTTGCTGGGTAAAAAGGAAGAGCTATTACCTGACAGATAAGAAAAACCTGAAAAACTCAAACGCCTATCTTCACTTCCTATCCTAGTGTTAGAAGAATCTCATTTCTATCTTTTCCTATTTTTATCTGCTTCTCTCTTCTTCTATCACTTACGGTCTTACCTGGCCAATCAACAAAATGATCCCAGTAATTGCTAAAAGTACAATCCTTGTTCCCACATTTAATGGACACATCATGACAATTATGAACTAAAGACAAGTATTACAGATTCTAAAAGTTTTGTCTCATCCTCTTTGGATGATATATTAACGACAAAACCAATAAAAGCCAAACCCAAAATCAAGATAACAATCCAAATCGGTAATGTAAATAATAAGCAGTACTCTCTCAATATGCCCTCACAGACCAATGACAGAGACAAAACTGAAATGAAAAACACTAAATACTCGAACAAGTGGTTCATCTGAAAGGAATGGACCAACAGATGGTTTGAATTAAACAATCCTATTACATTTTCCATCTTCACATTGTTGTCTTCCCACAGATGTGAGGAATACAGCTATCATAATAGAGATAAGATTCATTTAAAAAATACATTGTCTTTGAAATAAAAATGTTAGTAAAAATAATGAGCTCACCTATTTCACCACGTTTAGTGATTGGCCCAGAATGGATCTTCAAGATCTCCAACCTAGCTTGCTCATTTGGAAGAGCAATCTCAATTTTCCTGTCCAACCTTCCTGGTCTCAACAAAGCTGGATCAAGAGTGTCTGGTCGATTTGTGGCCATGATCATTTTGACCTAAATAAAAGAAATAATTTGAAGAATGCAAAAAAAAAAAATAATAATAATAATAACTGGAAAAGCAATGAAAATTATTGTACTACCCATCATATCCATTTAAAAAACCTCTCTGCATGCTTAAATAGTATATGGAATCTTTGCTAATTTACAACTAGTACTAATTAATATGACTAATGCTTATTGTTTCCGTTCACCATTTTCCTTTTTACGTTCAAAATAGGCTTGATATCATTCAAGTACAGTATATACAAATTTTTACATAATATACTGATGCCACATAAAAAGTTAAAACTTTAATGCTTTACTTAAAGCAAAACCATAAGAAAAAACTTCCAATTACCTGGCCAAGAGAGTCAAAACCATCCATCTGATTTAGCAGCTCCATCAAAGTTCTCTGAATCTCACGATCTGCTGAAGTGCCTTCTGAGAATCTACGACCACCAATTGCATCAATTTCATCCATGAAGATGATGCATGGTTGGTGATCACGGGCATAGTTAAACATTTCTCGAATAAGACGAGCTGATTCGCCTATGTACTTATCCACAATAGCACTGGACACAACCTACAAAGTCAGTTTGATTTAAAGCTAAAAAACAAATATGAGTACAAGGGTGGAAAGTCATTAAATAAGTTTTTCCATGATAGAGTTCAATGCACTTCACATTTCTTCTGCTCCCTGCGAACCTAAGTATACTTTATGATGAATTCCTATTTGAAGCACTATAAATTTTCCCACGGAGAATTGTCATTTGGTAGGAAAACTGTACTAATAGAGGGAATTAAAGGTTAATTACACAAAAGAATATTGCAAGACTGTAAATTCTAGCCCTGTAATATAATTGATTTTTTGTCAGATTTTCCCCTTTTTCTACTGTAAAAGCAATATTCAAGTGAGTGTGCTTACATCAGTTGCCTTTTATACTTCTTGCTGATCAATTAACATATATGTAAATATCATACTTATGGTGGAACCACATATGTAGTAATCAAATTGACATCTTAATAGAAGGATTCCTTTTACTGTTTTCATTAAGCTAAATTACTGACAGCATTGTAACACCCAAATTATAACTAAAGTATGCTCACTTATACTTTCTCTGTTATTTTTCTGTCTTACACGCACAGGCAACTTCTTCCATGGAATCTTCCAGAGCATGTCACCATGCTTTCAATATGAGCCATTAAAATGTATGCGCAATATGAACACAAACAACAATTCTGACAAAAGCAATACTATTTAACGCACAACAAACAATAAAGGAAACTCAAAAAGGTTCCATCTTTTTCAAACAGATGCTCAAAAATAGAAAAAGAGTACTAATGGAGTTGAATGATAAATTTGAAAAAGAGGAAATAATGGTAAAAACTCCTACAAACACCGTGTTACCAACAGTGAAATTTTTAGATTAAAGCTGGTTTTTAAATTTAAGTTTATGAGACTATATTTATGGGAAATATTTTCTTTTGTAACCAGCCAAGGCAATTAAGTTATATGATTTTATTAATTCCAAAAAAGAAAAAATTCTCTGTAAGGAATATATACACAATATTTTTATCATAATACAGACACCACCCTACTCATTCAAGATGGCCGTTTGTATGTTAAATTCTGTTACTGCATTTTTCATCACTATTTAAGTATATATAGCATGATAAAAAATCAATACAGTACTATATGTTTCTTAATCCTAAAACACAAAACAATGTACATACAGTACTGTATATGAAGAAAATGTGCGCAAAACAATATTTTAAATTACTGGTGGCAAGGAGTGTGCTCTAAACACAATTTTAATCGGCGTTCCTGTTTGTTTGTATCTCTGAATGTCTGTAAGCCTATGGTGCCTGTACTGTAAAAAACACTCTACTGCTAACCTTCAAAAAGTTGCAGTCCAACTGCGATGCCACAGCTCGAGCAAGGAGGGTCTTTCCAGTACCAGGAGGGCCATATAGTAAACATCCTTTTGGTGGTGAAATACCAACACGGTGGAAGAGTTCTGGATTCAACAATGGCAATTCAATAACCTGAAAAAATAGAAACAAATTAACTACAACAATTATCATGTTATTCATGCATACACTTAAAACAGAAAAAATACTGGAAAAGCAACTCTAAAAATTCCAAAATAATCTACATATTCCTTAGACAAACATTTGATTCCATACAGACCCCAGTAAAGTAACACTATTATCCAGCACATACTTTCCACTTTCTATTTATTTTCATGTTGGACTCCCAGAACACTGTCAATAAAAAACTTCGCAGAAGAATCTTACCTAGCAAGTAATATAAGACTAACCACAAACATGGGAAAGCATGACTAAGTCTGGAGAAAATCACAGATCAAAAGGGAAGGGTAGTGCACTGAACAAGCCACTTAATACATACATACTAAAAAAGAAAATAAAACACTATCAAAGATATACAGTGATCTACACATATAAATAAAACTAACTTGAAACTGTTACCAATGAAAAAAAAAGTTTATCATTCCAACCATCCCAAAGAAAAAATACTACTTGAAAATTATGGAAAAATAATTTACAGTCCAACTTTCTCCTCTCCTCTTACCTCTCTCAGTTCTCGAATTTGTTCTGCTAGACCACCAATCTGGTTATAAGTTACATCACCAGGATCTTCATGACTCATATTATAAACTAGAGGGTCAACCTCACGAGGTAAATATCTCATAATAGTGAGAGTTGTCATGTCAAGAGCCACTCGAGTGCTAGGCTGCAAAACAAAATCCATTAAATCTTTAATAAGAGAAATACTATACATATTACGAAATTACTTAAAAACATCATGTTCACCAAAAAAATTATATTACCCTAAGGACACACACACATCGTATAGTTAAAGCAAATATTCACAAGAATATGTAGCACTGTACAATACATAGGTATCTCACCTTCAGCTTTGCTTTATCCAACTGTCTTCTGCAACCAACCACATATCTAGGACCATTAGTTGCTTTTACGATGAATTTTTCTTCAGTCAGCTGCTTAAGGACCTCTCCTACAATCTGACCTACACTTTGTAGAGCCTTCAGATCATTCTCACTTTTATCATACTGTTTGTCTAACTCCTTTTTCTCTTCTCGGACTGCAATGTAAGAACAAATTACATAAACAATATGTTAGCATCTCTCAGAATCCCTCGTTTTGCATCATTATGGTAGGTATGTCATGTTTATCTAATCAACACACTTCTTTTATTACTTCAACTTGCTTCTGTTATTACTAGTCACTAAAAGATAAATGCTTCTGTTACTAGCACAGTTGTCTGTGAAATTCACCGATTTCTCAGTACTATCTCTTTTAGCAACCATTGTCTAAGATAAAGCAGACATCATTGTGACTTTTCCCTTTCAAACTTCCAAGACCCTTTCCAACGACACTAATATTCCTGATGAGCCAACGATCATTTACCTGTGAACAAAATGAATGCCAACCCACCAGACTTTTATTAATAAAGAATAATCTGTCAAAATTATTTCTACGATTCTAACACCTCCATGATCTGGCCTAGGCTATCCCATCACTGTATCTAATAAGCATTTCACGGGGAATAGGGTAAACAATCACAGACGATCCATCGTCATCACACTGGCCAGGTCTTACTCACTCAATATCTATAATTGGTGAAACAAGAATACAATTACAACTTTAAGCATACCATTCAAAAGATTGAAGTTTCGTCAACATAATGTGATATATGAAAGCCCATACGAACTAAAATAAGCATGTGACGCTCTTCGTAAAATATGTTTTCAAGGCAGTTTTGAAATCCAATATGGAGGCTATCGTCAGGCTGGCCGGTCTAGTTACGGACAATCCACCATCTTTCACAGCCTTCCCAGCACTCATTTGAACAGTGTTAGCATATATATGTAACTTTTATTGATCTTACTCAAGATTGCAGTTGTAATCAGCACAATAAAACAACATTTTTTGCCTATATCAGTGGGAAAGTTGAAACTGAAGCTTGCTATTCCCCGGTGGGTCATGGTTTGAAATGACAATTTGTCGAAAATTGCATTTTTCCTAACTATACACAAACCTGAGGTCCTTTAACAATAGGAAGGTAACTAGCGGCAGCTGGGACGGTCGTAAGCTTCGAACAAGGGGAGAACGGTAGTTAACTGCTTGTCCGATCGTGCGCGCGCCCGCGCGCCCGAGAGGTGAAGAATCACTTTTGCTTTAGGCCCATGCAAAAAGTTGCAGAGTGAGGGGTGGCATGAGGTGGGACTATATGTAAAGGACCTCAGGTTTGTATAGTTAGGAAAAATGCAATTTTCGACAAATTGTCATTTGTTCCGATACGTAATACAAACCCTCGGTCCTTTAACAATAGGAAGACTCACTTCTTGGTGGGAGGAATCTGAGTCCTTTTTGGGTAACAGACTGGTGTTCGTCCAACCTGGAGTGCCTCCCTGGTCGTAAGAGCAAGGGAGGGATCCAAACCTCTGTCCGATTGATCGGGGTGTGCACCGCAGGATCAATGGTCAGACCTCTGGGCCAAGTACTAAGAGAGAGGCAAGCGTATCTCTTCGTACCAGCAAGCAAGAACTTGTTCCTGTTTGCAAGAGACAATCATAAAATGATGGGTTTGTCTCAATTTGGCATCCACTTCCTCCCCCTTGTTTGGAGGAAGTGGTGGATATTTACTCCTATCCCTACTGAAAGGGATAGGATGGTGCTCTATTGAGTAGCTCACCTGCATCTCGTCCTTACCCAGCAGGGTGACGACCGTGTCCCTCTACCCAAAGGTAGAGGGAAGAAAAGATGGGAAGAGGAGCCAGTCACACTCTCATTCCTCATCCATTCTTACGGTCACACCAGGACTCGATGCTGTTCAGCCTGCGAGGGTCTGGGTTAACTACACAACGTGTTTGAGCAACCACCACGGTTCCCAAGGAAAAAGATCCAAGGAACTGTGGGCAATATCCTGAAGGTAGAAGGAGGTGCATGCGGTCCGGTTGGACCAGGCGCCTGCCTTCATTACCTGCGCGGAGAAGTTCTTGCGGAACGCGAGAGAATGATGAAGATGCGTCCGCACTCATCCTGGGTGTCGAGTTTCTTCAGACAGCTCCGTCGCACCTTCACAGGACAAAGCAGCATAGCCTTCGTATCGGAGGCGGTCCATTAGGGAGGGTATTGTGAAGGACTCGAACCAATCGTCAGTTACCGAAGGGTTCTGAGTCTTCGCTACGAAGATCGGTACGAAAATCGAGCGTCACAAATCCCCATCCCTTTGTGCTTGACTTCTCAAGAGAAGTCATGCAGTTACCTAAGACGAAAAGAAGGGGAATAGTCGTATGACCTATCCCTCTTCTCGACTTTGGTTATGTACAGTACTCATACTGACAAGCTATTAAGACGAAGTAATGATTGCTCTGGAACAACCGAACTAAGTCCAGCATAGTTCGTAACTGACTCGGGCGCTCTGACAGCACTGCCGACTGACTGGTTCGGAATCAGTAGAGGCAAGTTGTCCAAAGCATCCGGGTAAGTCACGTGACCTTCGCCCTTTTTGTTTAGGTTTATGCTGAGAGACCAAACAAATAAAATATTTGTGTTAGTCACCGATGCCGGACGGCGCGGCGATGATTCTCTTTTAATGCATAAGGAAGCTCAAAAGGCGAAAGTCAATTAATTGCCTTCAAAAGCCGAGGTCCCTGATGGCAAGAAAAATCTCATAGACGTTGAATCTCAGCTTAAGGAGAAACAACCACTATGTGACGTTGAAGACGAAGGTAGGCAATGAATGCAACCTACGTCTTCCAGCTGAATCGAGAGAAGGAATCTCAAGATTCTAAACCTGTGCTTACAAATGACTGAAAACGCTAACCGCCATTTCATTGCTGTCCGTTGTGCAATGAAAGCGCGGGGCGTTTCTTCAGTAATGAAACACAGGGGAGAGCCGCTTGAAGAACTGCTTCTCATGGGCTGAACGTTGGAAGTAGAGCTGGCAGGTGTGGGAGTAGGCGAGTCTTTCAATACATCTGCTAATCCGGGGTGAACCATGAACAATTGTACACCTCCGAATACAAGATATTTTGAGGACAAACTCAGATTCCGCAAAATCATTCGCATTATCGGGATACGATGCAGCAAGAGACTATTACAGAATTCTTTTACCGTGCGGTAAACAGAAAGATGAGAGTCGAATAGATATCTCTGTTTAAAAATTCTCGCAATACCGAAGACGATGAATACTAGCGTCTCTCAGCAGTAGATGGTCATTCATGTATGCGAGAATCCCGTTAATCAGAGACTTAAGTCCGTAATTGTTGGGCAGAGATACGGTTGTTATTCAATCAAAGCAGGTGAGAAAGACATAAACAACCGTCTATCTCAAAGCGGCAGCTGATACTGAAATGCCTCGGGCAATTCAATACGCAGTAGCTGTCGCTGACTCGTCATCCTGAGTTGCCAAGTAATCCTTTCCACGAAGGAATGCGTTCGGCTAGAACCACGAGCATAAAAAGATATGCTCGAGCAATTATATTTTAAGCGAACGAATTTCGGTAAATATAAAAGCTTAAATGGTGTTGTTGTGACAACACCATAAGTATATAAAATTGAAACTGGAAACTCATGGGAGGTTGCAGGCAAACCCGGGTTGCAGTTCAATTAGAATACTTTTTCGTCTAAGTCGCATCCGTAGAATAACCAGGATATGCGCCTACCCCTCGGACCATTCAAACTGCTTAGCAGAAATCATGTCGCGAGGTTAATATACGTAGTATATTTGTAGGATTCTGAACAACGATCTCCATCCTAAAATTCTTTCCTTCAAGAAAACAAAATAAGGATTGGAGATCGAACCACCTTCGTTCTCTATTAAAGAGAGTGAAGGAGAAGTCTTCCTCGAAGGAAAGCTTCAATGGTGAACAGAATACTAAGACGATAGTTCCAGCCAAACTGGATATTCCCGTCCGTTCTTCTCTATTCCAGGTTGGTCGCCTACTGTGAGATAGTCTTCTTTCAGCAGCAGTCTTCTTCCTAATGCTAGAAATTCCAGGAATTCGAGCATAGGCGAGGTTCCCGATTATCGTGTAAACATATCGGGGATTCTCGTCTCGCTCACTTTGGACCGTGGTCTCGCCTAAGTGTTTGGAGATCGTAAGAAACTCTAACACTCTGAATGCGCTAGAAATTCCGTAGAATTCTAAGCCAGTCTGAACGAAACCCCCACCGAATTCGTCAAACGATATCGGCTGGTGGTCCTCTCGATTCCCGTAGAAATCGAGAATGGGGCAGGATCCCTCCTCAACGACCGGGGCTTACGTCAGGTAGGAACCGAAGGTCCACCCCCCCTGGTAGCGCAGTCCCCAACGTGGGATCCTACAGAGAAATCTCTGTAGGATCCTTCCCCTTTCCCTCGTAGCCGTAAGGAGAGAGGGAATGGGGGAGGAATTGGATACTCGCTCGCCTTCCCAGTGGAACTAGCAGTTGGAGAAGAGTAGGAGCAGCCATCGCCTTGCGGCGATGGCCTCTCAGAGTCTGGGAAAACGTATCGTCAGGAGAAAACGTTTTCCCCGAAGAGGGTTACGAACTCTCACTGTAGGTAAGGGTCTGCCGCCACTGTGAACGTCGTCTGGGTGGGGCTGATCGACACCTGACAGGAGAGAGCCGATACCGTCCTCCGACTCATTCCAGTCCTCGTCGAGGTCGAAACCTCTCAGGAGGACCGAAGGAGTATTTAAATACGGTGTCCGAGACACGTAGAAACGCCGCTGTCGCAGTAGAGGAGGTGGAAGTAGCTTGATCGACCGGCCAGAACTGAGAGAGCCTTCTTGTCCGGAGACGAGAGACTCTGGTTCAAGACAGAATCGGCAAGCTCCGATCGCGGCATACCCACCGTCGGTTTGGGTTCCCTCTCGGGCCCCAAAACGACTCGAGCAGAGACATGGGCTCTGCTGGTGAGAGCGGCGATCCTTCCCCCGGGTCGTTGTGCTGACGAATCAGTGCAATAACCTGGGTAAAGTTACTCTGAATCTCGGAAGTTACAGCGTCTTGAGGAGTAGGACCGTCCAGTCCCTCCAACAAGAGCAGCTCCAGGACCCTCCTCCTTCAGAAGAAGGAACAGCAACAGATCCCTGACGGTTGCCTCCAATCACTTGCGAGTACGTCCTGGTTGGTCCTAAGACCAACCTGGCATGTGCGGCGTCATGACGGGATCGTGAGCGGCGCATCTCTCACGATCACTCCTATATACCTCGCTCTTCCTGGCGTATGCCGAGGAAGTTGAAGGTTATCGGAGAGACAGAACTGACGCTACCCCCTCTCCCCTCCCCCGACGGTCGCCTCCAATCACTTGCGCGTACGTCCTGGTGGTTGGTCCTAAGACCATACGTGGCACGTGCGGCGTCGTGACGGGATCGTGAGCGGCGCACCTCTCACGATCACTCTAGCTACCTCGCTCTTCCCTGGTGTAGCCCGAGGAAGTTGAAGGTAGTGGAGAGACAGACCTGACGCTCCCCCCCCGCTCGCTGGCAGGACCAGCGTACGTGGGGGGCTGCAGCCGATCACCAACCCGCGGTGGGGATCGATCTGCAGGCCTGGCCGTGCCGCTCACCTGTGTGGCGAGCGGCTCGACTGAGCACGTCGACCCCGGTCCCGTGCGTCAGACGAGCTGACTGCTGGTCACCGTATTCGCCCGGTCCCTGTGGGAGCGGCGGTCAGGTGACCTGCAGAGCTCGCTTTCGCCGTGAGACCGGTGAGCGTCCTCGCGGCAACGTCAAACCGCTGGTCCACCCGCCGAGGCTGGTACCGTCGGTCGAGGGGACCTGGGGGACCTCTTCCCAGCCTTAAACCGTGGCCGGTCAGAGACGTCACGTCCACCGATGGTACCGGCTGGTCGCTGCGAGAGCGGGGCCGCTGGCCTGGCGAGAGTCACCTGAGCGGCTCTCGACAGTCTTCTGCTCCGTGCCTCGGTCATGACGCTGAGCGAACTCAGGCGTCTTAACTTTGGCTGCACGGTCACCCGAAGGAGATCGTACACTCGGAACTTCTCGCGGACGAGAAACCGAGCCGGTACCTGGCTTAGCAGCAGAGCTGCCAAGACCAGGCGAGGGTGTACCAGCGGTAGCCAGCACACCCTTGGTCCCGTCTTATTCTTCTTCTCAGAAGGGGAGACGGGCCCCGGTTCCCGAAAGGAACAGGAGGACCAGCAGAAGAACCCCCGTCACACCGGAAAGTGACGAGCCCTTCGAAGTTCCCGAAGGAGTCTTCTTAGGGGGAATAACAAAACCCGGTTACCAGCTGGTCGCTGCGAGAGCGGCCGCTGGCCTGGCGAGAGTCACCTGAGCGGTTCTCGCCAGCCTTCTGCTCCGTGCCTTGGTCTTGGCGCCGAGCGAACTCTGGCGCCGGAAACTTTGGCTGCACGGTCTCCCGAGGGAGAGCGTACACTCGGGATCTCCCGCGAACGAGAGACCGAGCCGGAACCTGGCGTAGCGGCATCGCCGCTAGCACCAGGCGAGGAAGTACCAGAGCTAACCGATACTCCTCTGGTCCCCGTCTATCTCTTCCATACGGAAGGGGAGACGGGCCCCGCTCCCGAAGGAGCAGGAGGACCAGGGCCCGAAGAACCCCGGGTTCCTTAGAAGTCCCGAAGGAGACTTCTTAGGGGGGGGAGGCAGCAGCCTTCTTCTTCTTCGGCTTATGGGCCTTAGAAGTCGAAGGGGAAGAGGCAGCAACAGACGAAGATGACACCTTCCTCTTCTTCGTCAGCTCACGCAGGACAGTCGTCAGGTCCTCCATCCAGGCCGGAGTCGGGCCTATTGCCGAAGCAACACGGCCCGACTGCACCTGTCCGGAAGGACCTGGGACTGGGGAAGACACACCATGGGCAGGACCAGCATGGACAGGCGCAGGAACCAGGAGCGACAGGAACAGCAACCAGCTCAGGAGCGGCAGGAACAGCGGCAGCGGTAAACACAGAAGGGACAGCCAAGCCAGTAGCGGGAACCACATCAGCGACAGGTACGGCAGGCCCAGCCATCTGACCTCGTAGAATCATCGGCAGCCAGCGTGGTACTGGCGGGGCCGGTCCAGGGAGGGGCGAGCTGCTGGAACAGCGGAAGTCTGGGGCAGGCAACACGAAGAAAACACAGGCAGGCGGCGGCATACCCCTCCTCGTACGGCGGCGACCGGCCCTAGAAGCGGGCAGACGGCGTCACCGTACACAGCAGCATGGGGAGTGTAGGACCAGCGGGGGGGGGGGGAAGCAGCATAAGCGGCCGTGAAGGTTGTAGTGGAGACCACTCCAAGGTCACCGCCCCAGACCTCGCTAGACTTTGCAGCAGATCGTGGATGCTAGGCACGCCCTGCAGCCGCAGTGGTCCATACCTGTCCAAGGTCGTCTCCCACGGATGTAGCACCTGCGGTAGCACAAACAGATTAGTAAGAGGGGTTCCCTCACGCACGGGGGGGGAGACATGCCCCACCCCGAACGCAAGGAAGACCCCACAAAACAAATACGAGGAAGCTGAGCGGGGGGGCAGGAAAGAAGACGAAGAATCGGATACCAAGGGAGTCGCGGGAGAGCTTCCGACGACTTCCTGGCAGACCTTCGCTTCCCCTACCCCCGCACAGCAGTGAAAAGTAATATGAAAATGAAACAGAATACTGCACTTGCGATTCACTTCATAGAACTTAAAGAGGGAAAAATCAATTCCCGGTAAGAGCGGAAACTTGATCCATAATAATATGATGTTCTATCATAAATATATATGAAAATGAACAATACTGCACTTGCTATTTTCACTTTCACAGCAATAAATCGTAAGGATTAATTCCCGGGTAAGAGCGGAAATTGATCCAAAATTAAATTTGATGCAATTAATAAATGAAAAATGAAAAGAAAACTGCATTGCGAATCCACTTTCATTGCATTCTATTCATACAAAATAAGAGGCTCTTGCGAGCGCAATCAAGCTCTCGGCAACGAACGCACAGGGCAAAAATATAATGAAAAAGAGTACTTACATCTTTCAATTACACACTTTCGCCCAAAATACATGACTCGGCGCGAGTGCGCCCGCCTCGCACCGAGACATAATTCAAGGTTCAATTCATGAAAAGAGCGGAATCGCCGTCTCTACGGCGATAGCTCCATGTTGATTCATAATTAAGTAATGAAAATGAAAACAGTGTACTTACAGTTTCATTTCAAGTCAAAACCAACCATTAGTAGAAAACACAATATAAACAAAGCATACGACGATGAAGCGGGCAGAGAGCGATGACGACACGTCCTTCACACCCGCGGCCGAAAGCAAAAGTGATTCTTCACCTCTCGCGCGCGGTTCGCGCGCACGATCGGACAGCAGTTAACTACCGTTCTCCCCTTGTTCGAAGCTTACGACCGTCCCAGCTGCCGCTAGTTACCTTCTATTGTTAAAGGACCGAGGGTTTGTATTACGTATCGGAACAAATGAATTCATTTTTACCTTGCAATCAGTGGTTTTATCCTTACTGCCATCACAACTGAAACTCCACAGCGCTTATTTGATTATAATTATACACATTATGTATTGGTCTTAATCCACTCCAAATTGCACTTGAACCACGTTGCTGTTCCTGGTTCCTAAGCACTCACTCCACAAACACAGTTACAAGCAGCAGACGACGACACTGTTTATGAGGTGCAAAGCTTTAATCCCTTAATTGTTTACTTTACTCATTATTTAGTTTAACTTTACTTTGTTACTTCTAAATGTTTACTTAATTCATGTCTATTATCCCTTTTTTGTAACCAAATTACCCCGAAAAATTACAGATATTTCTAAAGTAGATACAATCCAATGTTTCTAACCTTGTCATACATCTGGCTGCCGAAAACCATCGGGGAGCAGACGACGAATTAGTAGATTATAATTTTTTTTTTTTTGCTAGCACTTTTCATTGATTTAAGTATATACAGGCGGTCCCGGGTTACGAGGGTCCGGCTTACGACGTTCCGAGGTTACGACGTTTTTCTTTTCTTAAATATTAATTGAAAAATCCGCCCTGGGTTACGACGCTTGTTCCGAGGTTACGACGCTGACGCTTCCGACGCTCCGAGTTTACAACGCTTTTAAAAAACACAAACTATGATAAGAATCCTTTATAGTTTAGCACAGTTTCTCTCTCTCTCTCTCTCTCTGTATTTCTGATGAAAATAATCACTAATTAAGTGTATTTTGATGTTTATTTTCATGACTAAATACATTTCATAAAATATAAAATTAATCAGACTGCGATCATGAAGACCAACAAATATGACAATTGTCCTAAATTGCATTTTTCCTAACTATACAACCTGAGGTCCTTTACAATAGGAAGGTACTAGCGGCAGCTGGATAGGTCGTAAGCTTTCGAACAAGGGTGGGGTTCGGTAGTTAACTGCTTGTACGACAGGTCCGTTTGCGCTGCGCTCGAATGGGAGGTAAACAAATCACTTTTGCTTTTGGCCAAGCAAAAACTGCAGAGTGAGGGGTGGCATGAGTGTGGGGCTATGTGTAAAAGGACCTCAGGTTTGTATAGTTAGGAAAAATGCAATTTTGGACAAATTGTCATTTGTTCCGACACGGCATACAAAACCTTCGGTCCTTTTACAATAGGAAGACTCACTTCTTGGTGGAGGAATCTGAGTCTTTTGTGACAGACTGGTGTTCGCCCAACCTTGGAATGCCTCCCTGGTCGTAAAAAGAGCAGAGGGAGGGATTCCAAGCCTCTGTCCGATTGATCGGGGTGTGCACCGCAGGATCAATGGTCAGACCTCTGGACCAAGTACTAATGAGAGAGGCAAGCGTATCTCTGTTCGTACCAGCAAACAAGAACAAGTCCTATTTGCAAGAGGCAACATAACCGTTATGGTTTGTCTCTTGTTGGCATCCACTTCCCCCCCCGTTGTAGGAGGAAGTGGTGGATATTCGCTCCCAGCCCTAGTGGAAAGGGATAGGATGGGGCTTCTGTCGAGTAGCTCACCGGCATCTCGTCCTTATCCAGCAAGGTGATGACCGTATCCCCCTACCCACAGGTAGAGGGGTAGAAAAAGATAGGAAGAGAAGCCAGTCACTCCTCTCATTCACTTATTTCTATCTTACAGTCACACCAGGACTCGATGCTGTTCAGCCTGCTAGGGTCTGGGTTAGCTAGACAACGTGTTGAGCAGCCACCACGGGTCCTAAGGAAAACGATCCAACGGACCTGTGGGCAATATCCAAAAGGTAGAAGGAGGTGCCAGTGGTCTGGTTGTACCAGACCCCTGCCTTCAGTACCTGCGCCACGGAGAAGTTCTTGTGTAACTCAGGGAGTGTACTTCTAGGTCATCTTGGTGCTGACGAAGAGTCTTCAACACTCAGCCTGGGATGTCGAGTTTCTTCAGAAAGCGCGGTCGCGCTTTCACAGGACAAAGCAGCATATCCTTCGCATCGAAGGCGGTGAAGTCCATTATGGAGGGGATTGTGAAGGACTCTAACCGATCGTCAGGAACCGAAGGGTTCAGAGTCTTCGCTACGAATTCGGTACGAAATCGAGCGTCACGAATCCCCATCCCCTGGATGCTTGACTTCGCAGGAAAAGTCATGCAATTACCTCAGAGGAAAAGAAGGGAATGGTCGTATGACCTATCCCTCTTCTCGACTTCGGTGATGTCCTGTACCCCATAACTGGTCTATCCGTCTGCCGCGACGTTGTTGTTCTCGGTAGTGGGATAGGACACCGACACTCAATGGTGGGTGTCGATGGTATGGGTACTGTGACAAGCCGTTAGGACGCGAAAGAGATTGTTATGGAACAACCGAACTAAGTCCACAGCGAAGTTCGTAACAGACTTGGGCGCTCTGACAGCTGCCTACTGACTGCGTTGCGGTAGGAGGCAAGTTGTCCAAGAGCACCCGAGCAAGTCACGTGACCTTCGCCTTAAAAGGGTTATGCCAAGAGACTAAACAAATAATTTGTTCGTCACCGATGCCAGAAGGCGAAGGTGATGACTCTCTTAAGGCATGTGCCCAACAGGCGAAAGTCAATTGCCTTCTAGAGACCGAGGTCCTTGATGGCAAGATATCTCATAGTATAGTTGATTCTCGGGTAAGGAGAAACAACACTATGTGACGTTGAAGACGAAGGTGTACAGAAAATGCAACCTACTGTCGTTTCACACAGCTGAACCGAGAGAAGGATTCTCAAGATTCTGAACCTGTGCTACAAAGACTGAGAACGCTAACCGCTATTGATTGCTGTCCGGTGAGGATCGTAGTTGCAATAAAAGCGAGCGCTTCCAGTAATGAAGACAGGGAACTACTGCCTGAGAACTGCTTCTCATGGGTGCTGAACATTTGGAAGTAGAGCTGTCAGGTCGGAGAGTAGGCGATGTCTTCTGACATATCTGTTATTCGGGGCGAGCAATGAAATTGCACACCTACGAATACGAGATATTTTGAAGACAAAACTCAGATGTCTGCAAAAATCAGTTCGCATTATCGCAGTGCGATGCAGCGGTGACTAGTTACAGACTTCTGTTACCGTGCGGTAAACAGAAAGATGAAAGAGTCCAAGAGATATCTCGTTGAAAATTCTCGCAATGTCGAAGGCGATGAAATCGAGCGTCACAGCAGTAGATGGTCCTTCATTATTGCGAGAATCCCCGTTAATCAGAGACCTAAGTCCATGATTGTTGGGCAGAGATACGGTTCGGTAGTCAATCCAACCAGGGGAGAGAGAGACGTAACCGACCGTGCATCTCCGAGACCTAGCTGATACTGAGCCGCTATCAGGCAGCTCAATACGCAGTAGCTCTTCGGTGACTCGTCATCCTGAGTTGCCAGGTAATCCATTATTCCACGAAGGAATGCGTTCGGCTAGAACCATCGAGCATAAAGAATACGCTCGAGCAATTATATTTAACCGAAACGGATTTCGGTAAATACAAAAGCTGATTTGGTGTTGTCATGACAATACCAAGTATCTAAAATCGAAACTGATAACTGCTGGGAGGTTGCAGGCAACCCCGAGTTGCAGTTCAATTAAGATACAATTCGTCTCGGTCACAAACCGTAGAGTTAACTACGGTATGCGCCTACCCCACGGACAATTCAACTGTTATTAAAGAATCATGTCGCGAGGGTAATATACGTTAGTATATTGTAGGTTCTGTACCACGACCTCCATCCTAAAATCTTTTCCCCCTCGAGGAATGAGAATAAGGATTGGAGATCGACCGCCTTCGTTCTCTAGTCCAGAGAGTGAGGAGAAGTCTTTAAATACCCAAAGGAAAGCTTCAATGGTGAACAGAATACCGAAGACGATAGTTCAAGCCAAACTGGAAGTTCCCGTCCGTTCTTCTCTATTCCAGGTTAAGCGCTACTGTGAGATACTCTTCTTTCAGCAGCAGTCTTCTTCCAAATGCTAGAAATTACAGGAATTCGAGCATAAGCGAGGTTCCCGATTATCGTGTAACAATTATCGGGGATTCTCGCTCACGTTTGGACCGTGGTCTCGCCTAAGTGTTTGGAGATCGTAAAAAACTCGAACACTCTTGAGTGCGCTAGAAATTCCGTAGAATTCTAAGCACATCTGCGAAACCCCCCACCGAATTCGTCAAACGATATCGGCTGGTGGTCCTCTCGATTCCCGTAGAAATCGAGAAAGGGGCAGGATCCTCCTCAATGACCGGGGCTTACGTCAGGTAGGACCCGAAGGTCCCTCCCCCCGATAGCGCAGCCCCTAACGTGGGGATCTTACAGAGAAATCTCTGTAGGATCCCTCCCCTTTCCCTCGTAGCCGTAAGGAGAGGGGAATGGAATGGGGAGGAATTGGGATACTGGCTCGCCTTCCCGCCCAGCGGAACTAGCAGTTGGAGAAGAAAAGGAGCAGCCATCGCCTTACGGCGATGGCCTCTCAGAGCCTGGGAAAACGTATCGTCAGGAGAAAACGTTTTTTCCCGAGGAGGGTTACGAACTCATACTGTAGGTAAGTGTCTGCCGCCACTGTGAACGTCGTCTGGGTTGGGCTGATCGACACCTGACAGGAGAGAGCCGATACCGCTGCCGACTCATTCCAGTCCTCGTCGAGGGTCGAAACCTCAGGAGGACCGAAGGGGAATTTAAATACGGTGTCCGAAGACACGTAGAAACGCCTCTGTCGCAGTAGAGGAGGTGAAGTAGCTTGTTCGACCGGCCAGAACTGAGAGAGCCTTCTTGTCCGGAGACGAGAGACTACCTGGTTCAACACAGTCGGCAAGCTCCGATCGCGGCAGACCCACCGTCGATTTGGGTTCCCTCTCCGGGCCCCAAAACGACTCGAGCCGAGACGTGGCTCTGCTGGTGGAAGCGGCGATCCTTCCCCGAGGTCATTGTGCTGACGAATCAGCGCCGTACAACCTCGGCAAAAGTTCCTCTGATCTCGGAAGTCACAGCATCTTGCAGAGTGGGACGTTAAGCCCTCGAACAAAGAGCATATTCCGAGAACCTCTCCTAAGAAGGGGGAACACGCGACAGCCCTCTCGGTCTCCCATCCACTTGCGCATACGTCCGGCCTGCCGGTCCAAGAACCGTGCCTGGCACGTAGGCGTCGTGGTGGGATCATGAGGGGCGCACCCCTCACGATCACTCCTCAATACCTCGCTCCTCCCGGTGTAACCCGAGGAGGTTGAAGGTACGGGAGAGGCAGACCTGAGCTCCCTCGTTGCTCGCTGGCAGAACCAGCAGGCTTGGAGGGCTGCAGGCGATCGTCAACCCGCGGTGGCGATCGAGCTGCAGGCCTGGTCGAACCGTCTCGCTGTGGGAGAACGGCTGGACTGAGCACGCGGCCCCGATCTCGAGTGTCAGAAGAGCTGGTGCTGGTTGCCCGCCCCTACCCGGTTTCGCTTTTCGTGAGAGCGACGGTCATTGAGCACCTGCAGCTCCACTGTACACAGTGAGACCCGGTGCTTGTCCTCACGGCACGTCACGTCCGCTGGTTCCAGCCGTGGCTGGCACCGGCGAACGGGAGGACCTCCTTCCCAGCCTCAGCCCGGTGGTCGGATCGTGGACCGTCACGTCCCCGGTAGCCAGCTGTTCGCCGCGAGAGTGAGAGCTGGTCTGGTGAGAGTCGCATGAGCGGCTGTCAACCAGTCTTCCGCCACGTGCCGTGAACCTACGCTGAGCGGACTCAGAGGTCTGGTTCCTGGCTGCAAACGGTCGCTGTAGAACGACCGTACACATCGGTACCTTTCCCGCGCAACGAGAGGCCGAGACGGACCCTGATGCAGTGGCAGACCACTGACACCAGGCGAGGAAGTACCGGTGTTAGCCACCGGTCCCACCCCTCTGGTCCCCCCGTAGTCTTCTTGCTTGCGGAAGAAGAGAGAGACGGGCCCCCGCTCCCGAAGGAGCAGG
Source organism: Macrobrachium nipponense (assembly GCF_015104395.2). NCBI lineage: Eukaryota > Metazoa > Arthropoda > Malacostraca > Decapoda > Palaemonidae > Macrobrachium > Macrobrachium nipponense. The sequence continues at coordinate 54,387,452 of NC_061090.1, read as the reverse complement.
AGGGACCACGGAGGAACCTCCCGTCCCACCCAGGTGAGACGGGTCCCGAGAAGCTCCCGAGAGAGACTTCTTAGGAGGGATGGAGTGCAACCTTCTTTCTTCCTCGGCTTGTGAAGCCTTAGAAAAAGTCGAAGGGGAAGAGGCGGCAGCCGACGACGTGAAAGAAGATGAAGACGACGACGACGACACCTTCCTCCTCTTCTTCGTGTCCAAGCTTTCCTCAGGACAGTACGTAAGATCTGCTATCCATGGGCGGAGCCGGGGCTCTGTAAAGCCGAAGTCACAGGCCCGGACGCACCTGTACGACAGACAAAGTCTGGGGTAGTACCACCACGAACAGGGACGACATCAGCAGGTATGGGCATCTCAGGAACAGCAGGGCACAGCCAGCACAGCATCGGTAGGGACAGCCAGCGCAGCAACGGCAGACAGCCGGCGCGGCAACGACGGGACAGCCAGCGCAGCAACTGCATGGACGTCAGCCCAGAATCGCAGGTACGGCAGGCAGCACCGAAACACAGGAAGTGGAGGCAGCAGCCAGCAACATCCTGGTACTGGCGGCAGGTCCAGGGGCGAAGCTCTAGGGCAGCAGAACAAGTGTGGTCGCTGCAGGCGCGGCAACCACGACGCGGCGGCGGCACGCCCCCCTCTCGGTACGGCGAACGGCACTTCACAGCGCTGTAGGCAAGACTGTTTACCACGTGAGCGAGTACACCAGGTGAGAGGGACGTCGTCACTGGTTGCGCGTGGTCACCACTCCATGGGTGACGCGTAGGCCCCAGACATAGAACCAGCAGCCCCTGGACACTAGCACGCCCTGCAATGAAGGACGCCCATACCTCACCAGGTCCACCCTCGTGGCAGTAGCACCCTGCGGAAATAACAGTAGTAGCGATTAGTGGGGGGGGTAAGTCCCCTCGCGCGGGGGGGCGAGCCCTCTCCGAACGAGTGGAAGACCCCTAATACAATTTGTACATCGGGCAACCGAGCGCCCAAACCCCTCCCCCGCGCTCGACGGATCGGGTCGGAGGAGAAGAACGCCGATAACCTCCCCCCCCCCAAGGGGGAAGGGCCTCTGTGGGAGCTGAGCGTCTCGTTCCCCACCCCGCACAGTACCCATGTATCCAACCAACAACTATAAGAGCCCGAGAGCAATCGTGCCATCGGCCCTGAATGCAAGGGCATAAGGATCAATTCCCTGACTGAGCGAAGTAACTTGAACCAAATAAATATTGATGCAATCAAAATAAGAATAATGAAAATGCATCTTGCATACGAGTTCACTTCACAATGATAAAGGGCTCGGTTAATCGAGCGCATTTGCGTCCCTAGGTATCCCGAGCGCACAGGGGGAAAGGATCAATTCCTTACCTTTATGGATCAAGGTTTCTGGAACCTTGATCCATAATGAATTGATGCAATCAAAAATATATGAAAATGAAAAGACTACTGCGCTTGCGATTTCACTTCATACAAATAAAAAGGGGTAAGGATCTTAAACTTCCCGGGAATCGCGGAAACATTGATCCCCAGTAAACAATGCAATCTCCAATAAAAAAATGAAAATGAAAAAGAAACTGCACTTGCGATTTCACTTTCATTCAAAATAAAAAGGGAAAAGGGGGAAGGATCAATTTGGTTTTCCGGGTAAGCTCGGAAACTGATCCAAAACTGAGTATTGCTACAATCAAAATAATAAATATAAAATGAAAAAAGAATACTGTACTTGCGATTATCCACTTCCATACTAAATAAGTTTCCGTGCCGAGCGCATTCGTTCGGCAACGGGCATACAGGTCAAAAAATATAAATGAAAAGAGCACTTACTTACGATTTTCTCTACACATTTCCAACCCAATATAACCTCGAGCGAGTGCTCCCGTCCTCGCACCGAGCATACACAATACGAGATCATTTTTTGTGGGGAAAATGAATTCCCGCACTTACGCCCTTCAGTCACGCACTCGGGTAATCGGAGGCGTGGTGACCACCCAGATCCTTTAATTCACAATTGAATTCAATGAAATGATTGTACTTACATTCAGTTCACTAGATATTAGAAAAAGAAAACACAATCATGCGAAGCAACGACGAATGAAGCGGGCAGAGAGCGATGATACACGTCCACACGCAGCAGGCCGAAGCAAAAGTGATTTGTTTACCTCCCAGTCGCGCGGCGCGGTGTGGCGAGCCTGTCGGACAAGCAGTTAACTACCGAACCCCTTGTTCGAAAAGCTTACGACCTATCCAGCTGCCCCGCTAGTACCTTCCTATTGTAAAGGACCCCGAAGGTTTGTATGCCGTGTCGGAACAAACATATGATTTTTTTAGAATTCTTTTCTTGGTTTTTAATATTACATTACAATGTTTTTCATTATAGCTGTCAGTAACTCGGTATCTCATAAAATAATAATTCTCTCTCTCTCCTCTCTCTCTCTCTCTCTCTCTCTCTCTCTCTCTTCTCTCTCTCTCTCTCTCTCTCTCTCTACTACAAAGATGTATTTTTGTTTTTTTTTTGTATGATAAAGACATGATTTACTATTTTCTTTTCAAATATTAATATTAATTTATACAGCAATAATCCCATTCAATTCAAAGAAAAAAATACCATGGTGAATTAGTAAGAAATTTTAGCTTATATTTAAAAAATTATGGGGGGGGAAAAAGAATGAAGGGAAATCCCAGTCTTCTCTAGTAACCTTTTCCTCAGATGCAGGTACTAAAACTGTCAGATATATCAAGTTCTGTGAGCAGCCCGAGAGTTGGGGGACGAGCTGCAGTGTTGCAATGACGTGGGTCCTGTGAAATTTTCCCCCCCCCCCCCCCCCTCTCTCTCTCTCTCTCTCTATCTCTCTCTCTCTCATCATCTCTCTCTCTCTCTCCTCTCATTTACTGAGACTCGAGATTTTTTATGTACTTGTACTATTTTGTTTTTTAAATACTTTCAAATAAATAATAACTAACAATAATAATAATAATAATAATAATAATAATAACTGTAATTACAAATTCATATGTGATAGTATTTTAAAGAAATACAATACGTACTAATCTATCCATGTCACTTTTAATTAAGGTTAACTCTCTCTCTCTCTCTCTCTCTCTCTCTCTCTCTCTCTCTCTCTCTCTCTCTCTTTTGCCACACAAGATAATAATGTGTCATTGTGGTAACTCAATCCCTCTCTTTCGCTGGAAGCGTTATAAGTATTTTTTGAGAGAACAGAGAGAGATAAACACACTCTCTCTCTCTCTCTCTCTCTCTTTACCGAGATGAAAGAATTTTTATGGTACTAGTATGTAAATGTTTATTGATAATTTCAGTTATCTAATAATAATAATAATAATAATAATAATAATAATAATAATAATAATAATAATAATAATAATAATAATAAAACTTTAATTACAAAATTCATAATGGTCGTATTTTAAAGAGATGAAAATGACCTTTCCATTTCACTTGTAAGGATAATTCCTCTTTCTTACTGAGATGAGAGAATTTTTATGGTAGATGCATGTGTTTATTATATTTTCAAATAATAATGATAATAATGATAATAATAATAATGATATAATAATAATAATAGAAGTAGTAATAATACGATAACTAATTTCAAAAGAAAATTCTTCCCTTTGTCTTTTTCTGTATCAATTTCCCTAACTCAACTCGAGTGACACTCGGAGCTTAATGCCATACAATGGGCAACGAATTTAATGGTTTTATGTAATTCTCTCTCTCTCTCTCTCTCTCTCTCTCTCTCTCTCTCTCTCTCTCTCTCTCTCTCTCTCTTACTGAGATGAGATCATTTTCATGGACATGTATGTAATAAGTTTATCATTAATATTTTCCAATAATAATACTTATTAACTGTAAGTACAAATTCATATCTGAGTATTTTAAATACATAATCATTCCATCTCTCTTTTAAATACTGTGAGGACAACTCTCTACTCCTCTCTCTCTCTCTCTCTCTCCTCTCTCTCTCTCTCTCTCTCTCCACAAGATACTTGTCATACATTTCGTGTTTCTATTTCTTCCTTTTATCTCTCTCGCTCTCAGCAAAAGAATTGATAGACAGACAAACATAATTGCACAGTCCTCTCTTTCTCTCTTCTCTGGAGAAATATATGTGTTTATGGGAGGGGGAAAAAGTTGCCTACAGACTCATTTCAATCTATTGAAACCGTAAGGAGTTATTTTTTTTTCTCTCTCTCTCTCTCTTGTATTTTAATGAAAATATACAGTAATTTGTGAATACACAGTGTTGCACATGAAAAAAGTAAATTAGTGATAATTTTAGAGATAAGCCCTAAGAAAAATTGCAAATTAGTAGTGAAATTTTCCCTGTGGACATGTTTTCAAGAACGTCGTTCCGGCTTACGACGATTTTCGGGTTACGACGCGTCTTAAGAACGGAACCCCCGTCGTAACCCGGGGACCGCCTGTATACGTATTTTGATTTTTTTAATAACTTTATGCCAGAAATAAATGTAACCTTTAATGTTTGCATACTAAAAATGGCAAAATCATCGTTGCCACATTAGTGGAGCTTCACACATACGCTGATGCCTTATTATAAACTGTTTCCATGAATTCTAGTTGTCATAGTAATGCAATAATGATAAAATTGCTTTAATATTTATGTATATATACTTCCAATACATAGGCTAATTTCACCCATTTCCACGTTTTGTGTAAGTCTTATACCCAGTTTGGAGGGTGAACACATACTAATTGGCAACAGTGAATTCTATGTGAAATAAAATGCACGATGAAATGTTAATTATATTAATTTGAGTGAATCGTTAGATATATCCACCAATGTAAACTATTATTAGCTAGATAGATGGAAAAATCATAGAAAATAAGTTTAAACTGAAGCAACTTTCAGAGAGAGAGAAGGGAAGGTGAAGGAAGGAAGAAGGAAAGGGTTGGCGGTGGAGATGGGGGGAGAGGGTAGGTGGAGCTTTTTATTGCTGTGTTCATATCCATTTCTGGATAATGGAGTTTTTGTCTCTTGGTACAAGGACAAGTGCTGTTATTCTTTACGATTAGTGATTCACGATACCCTTATAAATTACAGTACTGGGTGTAATACACTATAGCAAAATCTCGTTCTGATACGTGTTCTCGTTGCAGAAATATTGCCAAATAACGTGCTTGCACTGTCTCTGAAACCCATAGTAGGTATGCTACTTAGTTGTCAATCAAGTTTTTGTAATAAAGTATTTTTTACAAGCTAGCTATTGTATAAATATGACAATTTGTCGAAAATTGCATTTTTCCTAACTATACAACCTGAGGTCCGTACATAGAAGTAGCTAGCGGCAGCTTGGAACGGGCGTAAAGCTTCGAACAATTAGAACGGTAGTTAACTGCTTGTCCGATCGCAGCGCGCCGCGCGACTGGGAGGTAAACAAATCACTTTTGCTTTTGGCCCATGCAAAATACGCAGAGTGAGGGGTGGCATGAGGAGGGACTATATGTTAAAGGACCTCAGGTTTGTATAGTTAGGAAAAATGCAAAATTTTCGACAAATTGTCATTTGTTCCGATACGTAATACACAAACCCTCGGTCCTTTAACAATAGGAAGACTCACTTCTTGGTGGGAGGAATCTGAGTCTTTTGATGAACAGACTGGTGTTCGTCCATCCCTGGAATGCCTCCCCTGGTCGTAAGAGCGAGGAGGGATCCAAGCCTCCTGTCCGATTGATCGGGGTGTGCACCGCAGGATCAATGGTCAGACCTCTGGGGCCGAGTACTAAGAGAGAGGAAGCGTATCTCTTTGTACCAGCATTGTAAGAACTTTTTCCCTTACATGAGCAAATGGTAAAGTAATGGGTTGTCTTCATGTCGGCATCCACTTTCTCCCCCTTGTTGGAGAAAGTGGTGGATATATACTCCTATCTCTAGTTAAAGAGGTAGGATGGAGCTCCTGTTGAATAGCTTACCTGCATCTGACTCCCTTCCAGCAAGGTAACGACCGTATCCCTCTGCCCACAGGTAGAGGTAGAAAAAGATGGTGAAGAGAAGCCAGTCACTCTCTCATTCACGCATTTCATTCTCCCAGTCATACCAGGAATCGATGCTGTTCTGCCTGCTCGGGTGCTGGGTAAGCTTACACAACGTGTTGAGCAGCCACCACAGGTCCCAAGGAAAAAGTATCCAAGGACTTGTGGGCAAATATCCCGAAGGTAGAAGGACGTGAAGGTGGTCTGGTTGGCCCAGACACCTGCCTTCAGGACCTGCGCCACGGAGAAGTTCTTACGGAACGTAAGGAGGGTCCGATACCTCTGACTTCGTGGGCTCTCGGTCGGAGCGTACGGATGTCGTCGCTACCATCAGCTTCGTACGCTCTCCTTGATCACCTCACGCAGCCAGAAAAAGAAAGCGTGTTCTTGGAGACTTCTTTCTTGGTAACCCCAGTGCATAACGAAGAGGCGTCGACACTCAGGCCTGAGATGTCGAGTTCTCTTCAGATAGCGCCGTAGCGCCCTCACAGGACAAAAGCAGCATCTCATCCGCATCGTTATCGGTGAAGTCCAGGAGGGAGGGGATCGTGAAAGACTCGAACCTGTCGTCAGGGATCGACGGATTCTGAGTCTTAGCTACGAAGTTCGGGACGAAATCGAGCGTCACAGATCCCCAGCCTCTGGTATGTTTAACATCATAAGAAAGGCCATGTAGTTCCCCTACTCTCTTCGCCGATGCCAGGCCAGCAAAAGAAGAGGGTCTTGAGGGTCAGATCCCTGTCTGACGACTCTCGGAGTGGCTCGAAGGGTCTTCGAGTCAAACTCCTAAGTACGATAGTCCACATCCCACGCAGGGGGCCTGAGTTCCCGGCCTGGGTGGGCAAGACCTTTCGAAGCTCCTCATTAGCAAGGATATCTCGAACGAATTCGAGATGTCCAGTCCCCTCAGTTTTAGGACGAGGGCCAGGGCGGCTCTATATCCCTTAACTGTGGGTACTGAGAGGAGCTTCTCTCGGCGAAACACGAGGAAATCCGCTACCTGCTGAAGAGTGGCTCTGAGAGGAGACAGACCCTGTCTACGACACCACCACAGAAGACGGCCCACTTCCCTGGTACACAGCTGCAGAGGACTGTCGGACGGTGTTTCCAGCCATCTCTGTTGCTGCGCTACGAGAAAAGCCTCTCGTTCGCAAGAGATGGTGGATAACAGCCAGCGTGAAGTTGAAGGGACTGGACTGCTTGGTGGTACCGTTCTACGTGTGGCTGGGCTAGAAGGTTGTGCCAAGTGGGTAGCTCTCTCGGTGCGTCCGCAAGAAGAGCCAGCAGGTCCGGATACCAAACGGCTTGTGGCCGTTTGGGAGCCACCAGGATCATTCTGAGATTGGGAGTGCCCAGCGCTCGACTGATCCCTTTCCGAATCAGACAGAAGGGAGGAAAGGCGTAAGCGAAGAGGTTGTCCCAGGGGTGTTGGAGAGCGTCCTCTGCAGCTGCCCATGGGTCCGGCACAGCTGAAAAGAAAACCTGAAGTTTTCTGTTGTGCCGGGTGGCGAACAGGTCTACGACCGGTCGCCCCCACAGGTTTGAAGAGCCTTTCCGCCACGTCTTGGTGTAGAGACCATTCGGTCCCTATCACCTGATCCCGACGGCTGAGCTTGTCTGCTACTACATTCCCTCTTGCCTGAATGTAGCGTGCTGACAGCTCTATCGAGTGAGCCGTGGCCCACTCGTGCACCTGCACCGTCAACTGATGGAGCGGAAGAGACACTAGCCCCCCCTGCTTGTTGACATATGCCACTACTGTGGTGTTGTCGCACATCAACACCACTGAGTGTACCACGCAGTCCTGAAACTCTTGGAGAGCGTTGAACGCCGCCTTGAGTTCCAGGACATTGATGTGAAGGTGCTTTTCGTGATGGTCCCACACACCTGCAGTCAGCAACTCCTCCAGGTGTGCACCCCATCCCTCGGTCGATGCGTCTGAGAACAGAAGCATCTCCGGGGGGGGAGTGCGTATGGGCACTCCTCTTAGAAGTGGGTTCTTTGTCGTCGAGCCACCAGGCTAGGTCCTGCCTCACCTTGTCCGTGATAGCCACGGGAAAGTAGGAGGATCCTTGGCCTGAGACCAACTCTCCCTTAGTCTCCACTGGAGAGACCGCAGGTGAAGACGCCCGTGAGGGACTAACTTCTCGAGTGACGACAGATGGCGATCACGACTTGCCATTGCTGTGCTGCCTGTTCCTGCCGAGACAGGAACCGGCCGGCTGCCTCCCTGAATTTGCTGATACGCAAGTCTGCGGGAAAGACTTGCCCTGCTACCGTGTCTATCAGCATACCCAGGTACTTCATCTTCTGCTTGGGTTCGAGGTCGACTTCTCGTAGTTTATCACGATCCCCAGATCGCGACAAAACTTGAGGAGCGATCTCTGTCCTGTAGCAACTGCGAGCGGGAGCTCGCCAGGACTAGCCAATCGTCGAGATACCTCAGAAGACGTATCCCGTTCGAATGGGCCCAAGCCGACACCAGAGTGAACACTCGCGTGAACACCTGTGGGGCGGTTGAGAGACCGAAACCAAAGTGCCCTGAATTGGTACACCGTCCCGTCGAAGATGAAGCGGAGGTACTTTCTGGAGGACTGATGGATGGGTATTTGAAAATACGCGTCCTTCAGGTCCACTGAAAGCATGAAATCGTTCCCCTGATCGAGTCGAGCACTGAGCGGCGGCCGACACCATCGTGAACCGCGTCGTGCGAACGAAGCGGTTCAGGGGAGAGAGGTCTATCACCGGACGCCAGCCCCCCGATTGCCTTCCTTCCACTAGGAAGAGGCGGCTGTAAAAGCCCGGTGACTGGGTCCTCCACGATTTCTACAGCTCGTTTCGCCAGCATGTTCTTGATCTCCTGTCGAAGCGCGTTGTCCTTTGCTGCTCCCCGGACATAGGTCTGTAGATGGACCGGTTTGGAGATGAGGGGGGCCGAGACTCGAAGGGTAGTAGATATCCCTCCCGAAGGACGTCTACTATCCAGTTCTCGGCGCCGTAGCGCTGCCAAGTCGCCCAATGGCTCGCTAGGCACCCCCCCACTTCCGGCAGCAGGTGAGGGGGAACGCGTACCTAGCGTTTCCCTCCTCGTTTCGACTTCTTTCCAGCACCTCCTCGGGGAAAGGAGGGCTGGGAGGAGGGCTGGTTGCGGCCTCCTCTAGCAGAAGTTGAAAACAACTGGAGTCTTCCCACGGGGTTTGGACGTGCAACCGTCTTCACCGCTGTGGAAGCGCTAGCCAAGCTCTTTGGTTTGGCCGCAGTTACTCGAGATTGCCCAGAAACCTTCGAGACTGCCTGGTGGACTAAGCGGTCACTCTCGTCAGTGCGCCGCCGTTCCACCGCAGCGTCCACCATCTCTCCAGGAAAGAGAGCTGGGGAACTCCTAAGAGGTCCATTCGTAGCCGAGTGCCGCCTCACGCCCGGCCCCCTTGGTCATCGGGTAAGGACTGCGTCCCTACGTCGAAGAAAACCAAGTTGGCCCACAGGTTAGCAGTCTGATGGGCGAGGTAAGAGATTGCTCTTCCTCCAGACTGGCACAGTCTCCTGAAAGAAGCGTCGTCTTCGAGAGCAGAACCCCCAGAGCCGGCCGCTACTTTGGATATTGTGAGGGACCACAAATCCAACCAGGAAACTGCCTGGAATGCTGCCATAGCGGTAAGATTCCAGGGCAAGTGCCTCCTGCTTGCGAGAACCATAGGTTCTCCGACAGGAGCTGCTGCAGGGACACACCTGGAGTCAGCCTCGCTAACTCCGGGTTAACCTGTTTCGGCAGTATCGGGTCTTCCGAAGGCACGTAAAATCGCCCCTCTGTCGCTGTAGAGGAGGAGGAAGCAGCTTAGAGGACCGTCCGGTATTTTAGCGAGTCCTCCCGTCCTGAGACGAGATTCTCCACCTGATCCAGGACCGAGTCCGCAAGCTCTGATCGTGGCAACCCCACCATCATTTTGGGCTCCCTCTTGGGACCCCAAAATGATTCGAGCCGGGACGTGGGCTCTGCTGGTGGTAGCGGCGATCCTTCCGCAAGGTCATTATGCAGACGCATCAGCTTAATGACCTCTGCGAAGTTCCTCTGTATCTCAGGCGTTACAGCGTCTTGTGGAGTAGGACCGTCCAGTCCCTCCAGCAAGAGCATATCCCTCGATACTCCTCCTTCAGAAGGAGGAACAGCGACAGACCCCTGACGGTCGCCTCCAACTACTTGCGCGTACGTTCTGGTTGGTCCTAAGACCGTGCCTGAGCCGTACGGCGTCATAGCTGGGTCACGAGCGGCGCACCTCTCGTGATCGCTCCTCGGTACCTCGCTCCTCCCGGTATAGCCCGAGGAGGTTGAAGGTACTGGGAGGAGGCAGACCTGACGCTCCCCCCTCGCTCGCTGGCAGGACCAGCGTGGTGTGGAGGGCTGCTGCTGATCGTCAACCCGCGGTGACGGTCGAGCAGCAGCCCTATCCTTGCCGCTCGCCTGGGGCGATTGGCTCGGCTGAGAAACGTCGAGACCGGATCCCTAGCGTCAGGCGAGCTGCCGCTGGTCACCGTCTCGCCGCGGTCCCATCGGGAGCGGCGGACGGGTGACCTGCTAGGCTCTCTGTCCCCCCCCGCGTCGAGAAAACCGGCCAGCGTCCTCTCGGCGCGTCAAACGCTGGTACCAGCCGTGGCTGGTACCGGCGGCCGTGGGGACTCCTTCCTCGCCTCAACCCGTGGCCGGTCAGCGACCGTCACGTCAGCCCGTCAGCAGCCAGTTTGATCGCTGCGAGAGCGTCCACTGGCCTGGCGAAAGTCGTGTGCACGCTCTCGCCAGTCTTCTGCTCCGCGCCGCTGTCTTGACGGCGAGCGAGCTCGGGCGTCAAAACTTTGGCTGGACGGTCCTCTTTGGAAGAGCGTCCACTCGCGTGCTTCTCGCGAACGAGAAGCGCCCGAGACGGGAAAACCTGGTTTAGCGGCAGAAGAACCGCTAGCACCAGGTGAGGACGCACCAGCCGAGGCTGGTGCACCTCTGGTCCCCGTCGACTTCTTCTTTGCAGAAGAAGCGACGGGCCCCGTTCCCGAAGGAACAGGAGGACCAGCAGAAGAGCTCCCCGACTCGCCTGAGCGAGCCGGGCCCTTAGAAGATCCCGAAGGAGTCTTCTTAGGGGGGGAGGAGGCACCCTTCTTCTTCTTCGGCTGTTTAGCCTAGAAGTCGAAGGGGAAGGAGAGGCAGCAGACGACGAAGAAAAGACGACGAAACGACGACGACACCTTCTTCCTCTTCCTCTTCTTCTTCGCCAGGCTCCGCAGGACAGAACGTCAGGTCCATTCCAGTCCAGAGGGAGCCGGGGCAGTTGCCGAAGCAACAGGGCCCGACTGCACCTGTCCGGAAAGACCTGAGACTGTGACAGCACCACCAACAGCAGGAACAACAGGAACAGGTCCGGGAACAGCAGGAACGGCAGGAACATCTGAAAGAGAATGCGCAGGCCGCTGATCTGAAAGGGAAATAGTAGCTGGGACGGCAACAGGTACGGCAGGCACGGCAGGTACCACGGGAGAGCCAGGCGTCCTGTCGGCAGTTACCGTCATCCGTGGCACTGGCGGCAGGTCCAGGGGGGTACTCTTTGGGCAGCGGAAGTCCGGGGTCGGCAATACAAAGAATCCAGGTGGTGGTGGCACCGTCCTCTTTGGCACGGCAGTAATGGGTTTTTGTATAGCCGCCGTGGGTGTCACCGACATTATATGTGGCGTATACACCAGATGCGGTGGCATCTCATATGCTGGTGTCGTTACTGTTGTTGTAGTAGTGGTCACCGCACCATGAGTGACCACTGCCGACCCCGCCAACCGCTGAATCAACCCTTGGATGCTGGGCACTCCCTGCAGTCCCAGCGACTCCCACACCTGTCCCAAGTCGTCCTTCGCTGATGGCACACCTGCGGAAGCAACAGTCGGGTTAGTTAGAGGGGTTCCCTCACGCCTGGGGGGAGACACACCCCCCCAGAGCGTACGGAAGACCCCGAGTACAGCTGTACGTCCGGGTAGCGGGCGCCCTCATCCACACTCGACGGATCGAGAGAGGAGAAGGACTCCGCTAACCCCCCCGCAGGGGAAGGCGCGAAACGTGGGGGCTGGCCGGGGGGCAGGAAAGAGGACGAAGTGTCCGTTACCAAAGGAGTCACTGGACTTTCCGATGACTTCTTGGGCGGCCTAAGTCTCTTCCTGCCCTCGTACAGCACCCACTGCGCCTCGGACCAATTCATACATGTGACACAGGGCTCGTTGCGGGAGCACTCTCGCCCCCGACAACGAGTACAAACCTCGTGAGGGTCCACATCAACAAATGATCTAAAACCTCCACATCTACGCCCCTCCAGCCCGGGACACACTCTACGGGCGACTGGAGGGCGCGGTGATATCTCCATTTCTTCCAATTCACTCATTGCAAGATCAATAAAGAAATGTACAAGTACTTACAGTCACTCTGATTTATACAGAAAGAGAGGGCAAATACTCAAACTCAAAGCAAACGACAAAGCGGGCAGAGCGATGACGAAACACGTCCTTCCCACACACGGCCGAAAGCAAAAGTGATTTGTTTACCTCCCAGTCGCGCGGCGCGCGACGATCGGACAAGCAGTTAACTACCGTTCTCCCCTTGTTCGAAGCTTACGACCGTTCCAGCTGCCGCTAGCTACTTCCTATTGTTAAAGGACCGAGGGTTTGTATTACGTATCGGAACAATTGTATTTTTCTCAATCAAAACATATGCTCCTCAATGCTAACTTTCCTCTTTTAATGACTTTCTGGTCATTGCAAATTCGGCCCCATTAATTTCTTATGGTGCTGAAAACAGACAAGAGGCCCAGGGAGCGAAAGCGATTGCATCACACTATGGCGGTAATCCAGCAGTAAAACATCTTCATATCTCCAAAAAGTAAATAATAAAGATATATATCCGCATTACGATTATAACAATCACATGAATAGCTGATATCAATCTGCATGAATAACTGGTAAACTGTTCTGCAAGAAAGGTGAGTATAGCAATTATTTACAATTGGTACGAAAGTCAAAATGTCGTGATGTCATAATACAGGACTTAGGCAAGGGACCGTTTTACGATTGATGTGATGAAAGTGCCCCAGCATCTATGGGTACAAGTGGTGTGCAGACTTATCACAGGAAATGGGAAGTTTGTTGACACAAGCGACTCCGCAAACATCGAGAAGGCGTCAATCTTCTAAACTTTTTTAATCGTAAGTAAAAATTTCAAAAGCGTTTTGGTGTTGTGGGCCAGCGGTGGCCACCCTTTTCACTACCCTATTTTAAAGCTTAAAATATGGCCTTAATTTCTAACTTTGGAGAAAATACTTACTTCGAAAGGAGAGTAGAGGTCTTTAGCTCCGTCTCTCACCAACAAGAACTCGCGACTGATGACCATCTCTGGTGTCAGGACGCGTTAAAAGTACTTTTTCGGAGGGTGGCCAGCCGTGATAGTACGTGTGAGTTGGCCGTCCATGCGGTGTTTTACCCTATGACCTAACCAGACCTTACTATTCCCTAACCTAACCTTGGACGCCGTGCCCTTAACTGGCCAGGGGGTAGGGCTTCGCCCTTCGGGACGTCACCAAGCAGGCTACCTACTACCTAGTAAATCGTGACCCCTCCTCCTCCTTACTAGCCTACCTAACTAGCAGGTACGTCGTGTAGCCTAACTGTAAAGTAGGCTAGCTATGCTGGCCTATGATATTTCAGCTAAATGATGACATTTTTCATGGGCTAGATTAAGTCATAACAGATTTCTGTGACCTACCGATGCCTAAAAGCCCAGTTTCAAGTGGTAGGGACACCGTGACCCCAGACCAGGTCAGGCGTCGCCCTCACAGGTGAGACAAAGACCCTATTTTTTACCCAAAGGAGAAACGAACCGCAGACATTATATTCATACTTACACTTCCTGAGTTTGGAATCTACTTCTCTGTGTTCAATAAGCCTTCTCCGGTAATCAGCAAGACATTGGTCCTTCTCGGCGGCCGTCATTTTCACAGTCTGTACGTTGCGATTCGCTTCTATTATGACAGTATGACTCTCACTTTGTAGTAGTAGTAATAGTAGTGCTGGTGGTAGCTGGGATTCTCCTCTGAAACGGCTCTCTTCCTCCTCGTCTTCTGTTTTTCCTTTGCTTTTGTGCTCGTTTAAGTTTGTCGTCTCTGAAATACGGAATATTTTCACATAATTCCTTTGGGCAGATCTGAGAATAGTACGATTTTGGCAATCAATCCCTCTTTATCTACTCTATATGGGTGCTTGCGTGAATCTCTATATATTGCTGGGCAATAAGAGAGAAATTGTCTTACTTTTCCGTAATCTTTTCACAGCATGAAACATTTATGTGCTCCTTTTTAATTTTTCTTTACTGTCACTTAGTTCTAGTGTGTTTAATCTAGCCCAACTGATCAGCATTTTTTTTTTTTTTTTTTTGTATAGTCTGTAAATTTTTTTGTCGTGGATTTCTCTTTTTAGCCATGCTTCTTTTGTTCCTATCGTTTATCATTTCTTTTAACCGTCTTCCTTTAATGGATTCAATTTTGCTTAAGCTAAAATTTAATTCTTGTATTTGTTTATTTCATATAGTTGCCTATTTCCACCACTCTCGGGCTATTGGGGCTAAACTTTGGCCTAAACGGCTTCGGGAGTGTCTTTAATCATTTCAGAAACATCAAAAACTATGGATTAGATACTAATATCTGTTATTTTCGGTTATTTTTTCTTGTGTGTTGTAGACAAAATAATCTATTCTTCATATCCCCAGAGTAACAGGAAAAGGTCCCATTCCTATCGACATGCACAACTACCCGTGTACCTCTGTGCTTTCACTATTGTCATGCAGTCTTGATTATCTATATTTTGCAGTTCATTTATTTCTTTCTCGGTCTCTAGGGTAGACAAGAGTGCAGTAGCACAAAAAGCCATAATACATAGGTTCAGTTGTATACTGGAGGACTCCTTTTAAAATTTACTGGCTTCAGTTGTATAATTTTTCACCCTTAATGTTGAATACTCACATTCTTGATTGCTTTATCTAATTTTTCACCCATTCCCTCTGTCTCTTCCCTCACTTGGTGTTCTAATAGGTACTACCCTCTGAAGTACTTTTACCTTGTTCAATTTTGAGTTCTCATTTGGTAACAAATACTTCATGTAATCTTTATAAGAGCCTTGCACTGTGACATGGCGGTCTAGTGAAATTTATTTATAATAATCACCATCATATTCCACAATATATTCTAGAACCTTCCACTTCAATTAAGTTTATCAAACCTAAACTCTTATATCTTACCATTAACAGATTTAAACTAGGTAGTCATTCTTAAAATGGCCTTGCAAATAGTCATTTTTCTATAAGGTCATGAGAACGTTAGTTTTTTCTTTGCCTATATGGTACGTATCTATCTGAGAAACTGTGAAGGGAAACAGTTTTGTAGTTTTCAATCAATCCATAAATTGATGCTGCAAGGTCATAACTCCTCTTAGATCAAATGTGCAAGTTTAATGCTGCACTGGATATAAGAATTATATTCCACAATGTTGTTCTTTAGATTCTCGCATTAATCATCTAAAAATATTGAAAAATAACCAACTATGGCCAAGTATAAATGTGCTTAAGAAAACTATGACTAAGACTGTACACAGGGTACTCCATTCTATCTTGTTAACTTGTTGATTATACTTGCAGAATATAGTGTGTATATATACAATGATTTAAAGATATTTATTCATTTGCTACCTTTAACAAATTATCAGTTTATAACAGATCTGAATTTGACCGCAAATTCCTTCATATAAATTTAGCGCTACTCTGCAGCACCATAAATTTAACCTTTCCCTCAGTGGAGTTGCAAATTTCTAAATACCATAACTAATCACACTTCAGATAATTTTATGAACACAGGAAAATAACACATCTCTCATATCAAGCTAGTATAATCTCTGCTAATTACAATGATACATCTATAAGGGTTATCTGATCCAAGCTGAAGTAGAAAAATAATATCAAGAGGCTGACCATGGACGGTATAGAAAGAGGCAGTAGGAGGCATTTGTTATTAGATCAAAGATGAAAAATAGAAAAATATAAAGCCATAGATAATGGACGGTATAGAAACAGGTAGGAGGAGGCAAATGCAGCATTTAAATAGAATATACTAGTAGCATAAATATTCTTATAAAGCTAACTGAATCAATCCGGTATTATTTTTCTAATAATACAAGTTGTGATTCAAAGACAAAATAGTAAGCCACAATGATCTCAAGAATTATTAGTAAAACAGAAATTTTGAACTCATAATTAAAGATTCAACAATGTAAAATATGTACGTATAGAAATCCTCGGCACCTGCTTTACAGTTTCTGACTCCTATTTATCGTAGATCCATTGCAGACAATGAGAAACTCTCCGGACAATGTACATAATTATTGGTGACCAATCTCTCACTACCATTTTTCCCCTATAACTTTGGACATAAGTGATTCTATTTCAAGGCCAATGTGATGATAAATGCTAATAAGCCCTAAGTATAGAGGATAATAGTATTGAGCTTCAAAAAAGTAAACTCCACTCTTAAATGCCTTCTGTGGTTCACACTATAAAGTAAATCACTTAGAAATGACAGTCTATGTCACATATAGCTGTGCAATGTCCCTAAAAATTAGATACTTAACCAGCACATGGGCAAATATGCAAAACTCAGGTTATTTAGGTACTGTACATAGTAATATGTATATCATACTATCTACTGCATATTTTGCAAAATAAACTTTTGTATTCAACCTTAGGATGAATAGGAAAACATACTTCATTCTTGATTCCATTTGAAGACAGTTATTTAAAGACTTCTGTAAGATTGTCAGAATACAGTACAAGATATCTAGAATACATTCTAATTACATTCATATTAAGAGCTTGCACCAGACTTACCTATATTATCATAAAAGCTTCATAAGAGAAGAACAATAGGATGTTTTATCATTGGCTATGGAAGGCTTTGCTACCTATAGGCACACTTCATAAAAATCTACATTATTAAATTTGTTAGAATAGTCTATATTAAGTTAAATTCAAGCCCTGTGGCAAGTGTAATGATGACTGCAATACTTTCTAGATATACATAGAGCTTAAAAAAGTAGTAGACAAGGAAGCACTGACACCAGTTGGGAATGCAGGCAAAAAGTACAAAAGACAGAAGGCAGTGGAAAGAATTAATTTTAAGTCGAATCCCATAAGGGGAAAATCTTACATAAAATAACCTAGGCTACTGAACCATACAAGAAGCACAGACTGAATTCTAGCACAAATCAAACTTGAGCATGATACAAAATTAAAGCACCCTAAAAGGAAATAGTATAATGTATTCCTTGCTCCTCTACATTTGATAGCAAATACAGATTCTAAAATAACTATGACTTGCCATGAATCACCACACCACAGACATAAAATGGCATAAAACAAGGCTACCAATGAATTATATACTAAAAAACAAAACAAACCAATGTGAAAATAAAGCACTATGAAGAAAACTACTACACATACTGAATATTTCTATAAAAATAACTTGATCACGTAGCATACATTTGTTTTGAAATTAATATGAAATGCATGCCAAACAACACATATGTGGAGTAACAACACAGTTTTCTTTCCCTCAAGATCTTAAGAATTCGTGCTTTTGAAAACCTCAAAACCAGAATCCTCCTCTTCAGTGAACAGCAGCACCTAATATATTCAAAGGATAAGTACTTCCAGTTTTAATAAAATCAAAGCTCACTAATCTGAATTTTGGATAAGGTCATACTATCTCATTTTAACCTTATAAATATAATTCAATTCATCGCAAGGATTAGTAACTATGCAACTTCATATGAAAATTGATACCACAAACTGTGATTAGGAAAAAGTCAAATAGTATATTTATTTCCATAACATCCCTATTTCAAAAACACTGTAGTGAAAGTTTTGTATTTCAAATTTCTCTTATCCTTATGTGAAAACAGTGCAAAAACACTGAAAATTATGACAAAATTACCATGCAGTATAGCTTTAGCAAGTTTAAGAACTAAACCTTCAAGTAAGAGCAGTCTGTCCTCTATTCCCAAATACTTATGCTGTACTTCAATGATGTAGGATTCAAAGAACTTTGTAAGACAAAAGAACCTAGGACATATAATTACTGTATTAAGACATAAAACAACCTTTGGGACATTTAATTACTGCTTAGAATATAGAAAATAACATAAGTAAAAAGTATTCTCACAATTCAAGTAACTACTAGGCTCAAGCAGGATCACTGAAAGAGGTCTATGATAGAAAAAACCTTAATCACAGAGCAGGATAGGCCTGCAGAAGACAATCAAGGAGGTCTGCACAATAACACAAGATAATTTTCTTTGTTGCTAAGTCATTATCACAGGATTCTAACTCAATAACTTTTTGGAGAAACCTTTTATGCACTAAAAGGCATGGCTACAAAACTGCTGAAGTTACGAAGTTGGTGCTTAAACGTACATGATATGCAAAAATTTAAAGCTGTCTTGCTTACTCCTCATAACTCTTGGAGGAACAGCATAAGTGCAACTTGGGTGATAGTGAACTTCTAACCACGGGTTATACAATTTCAAAGTGTACTACGTATATCCAAAATACTGAAAGAAAACTGTAGCTAGACAACTTACATTATTTGTTTTTTTTATCAGAGAGCAGGCTAACTGTTGAAGATGAGGGTTATAAAGAGCATTTTCCAACAAATGATTCATGAGGGGAGGCAATATTGTGGTGCTATGAATGGTATTTGAAGTAACGTTTAATTGAAATGGGACAAAATAACCCATGAGAGAAGAGGAAGGCACTTCAGGCTATTAAAAAGAAACCGAAAAATCCAAGAAGCAAAGTGATGGAGAGAAAAACCTGGATAAGGAACAACTATAGGAACTGTATAAGGGGTGCCTATAGGAACTATATCAAATTCTAATCAACATTACCTGCAAGACCTCATGAGTAAGCTGCATACAGACTTCTCTACCACCTTACCAAATAGAGAGAGTTGTAATAATGAAAAAATGCATCATATTTCATTGAGGGGGTCCCAATCATTTTAAATTTATAACTATCTGAAATTCCTTGGTATTTATCATAATGCTGCATTAGTTGAAATGTGATAGCAAGAAAAATGCAGATGGTACTGTAGTGGGAACTGCAAAGACTGAATCAAGTTACTATTATGAATGATAACAGCCAGAGCTTCATTCTTATAAAGTTAGCTTTATAACCATTAGACATAGTACCACTTAAAAATATTTAAACCCCATCCACTCAAAATTCAATGCCTTCCAATGTTCTGTCTAATAAGCTCCCTTTATATGTACCTTCTAATTGGGCTACCCATGATATACCACTACAAAATATAAATTTCAAAGAAACTTTACACTTAATACCTTAGTTTAAGACAATTTTGAAAAATATTCAGTCTTAATCATAAGCTTTGTTAATAACATTTTGATTTTATCTTGTATATAAAGCACTCAATTACGATAAAATTTCTATTTTTCTTACTCCGAATCCAAAAATACAAAAATTTCCTAGCATGCATTAGTGTAAAAAATTATTGAGTCTTTAACTATTTTCGCTGGTAAAATAATTTATGATTATAGAAAAGATAAACACGGTGGCTTTCCTCTCTCTACCCATATTAATATAAGTAGGCATGACACCATCTGTACATATTTGTTTCTTAAATTGAAATGGACAAGATAGTACATGCCCCTGGCAACTGTCAAAACACTTCTTAATTTTAAGGATGGTTAACAATTTGACAAACTGTGTGGAGGTTACAAACTCATCATTGGTCTAGTAGGAAAAGTCCTTCAAAAGGTTAATTTACAAAATGTTGGTCATTCTGCATTACTCAACACTCCCTAAATCACCGTACGCATGCGAGCTTATCCTCTTTTTAAAAAAGTAAGATTAAAAGTGCACTCTCTCTCCACTAAGATATAGTTTCCAGCTGCCATGCCATCTTCTGTCTTTCACTATAAAACTTATATGATTCTCAAAAGAACAAGAATGATAACTATCCATTGAAGTAGAGTGCTGCATAAATTTATTTAAACAGAAAGAAATGTATTCAACGGGCAAAGTCCTCGTGGACAAAATCATTATATCATAAGAAAGACAAGGCTTATAACAGACCCAGTTTTTGTCTTTGAAAAAAAAAAAATTTAAGAATAAATCATAAGATACAGGAGTTACTAGTTACCATAGCCTTCAGGCATTAAGGCAAGTGGAATTCCCCAGTTGAAACAAAATTATTGACCGAGAGTTTACCAGCATGGATTTTGATAATGTACTTTAACACCAACATTTAGCACCTCTAAATGAAGGTTCCAAGAAAAATGTAAAAAATTACTCTTGGTAATGTTTGTAGCATAAAGAAAACTATCCTTCAGCAAAGTCAATGTGCAATCTTCATGACTAGTATAAAAATATCTAATAACCTAAACTAATGGAAATAAATAGTGAACATAAAAATATAAAATGAGATAATGCCAAAAAATTAAGGTATGTAAAGGCGGATATACTGGAGAGCATGCAGTTAACCAAAGCATTGAACACAACAAAATACCAATCAATCATACCATGTGAAAAATCAATGCTGTATCATGATATACTACTAGTTTAGAATACTACCATAGTGCAGTCAGATTTAGATAATTCTATCATAAGAATTTGAGTCCTACATTCTTTTTCCTATCACTTTAGTAGACCTGGCTGTTTATGAACCAACTAAACATTAACTAAACAATGAAATGGTCTGACTTGTTCATTGTTGATAAAGTTATATAAAAATTTATCCTACTGGGAAACAAGTCATTATAAATTGCAATATCCAACTAACTCAAGGTACAAAATGCTACAAATACTAATGTCCTCATCAAACCAAAATATAACTATTTTTACATAACACTGAGGCCATGGTAATTTTACTTGGAATGTTAAGTGCTTCACAGATCACTATGGTAGCATTGATTTTAAAGTTTCAGCCTTTACAATGCTACAATGCATGCATTTTTTTTCTTCATGCCATTTGACAATTATCCTCTGCAAGGCCATTGTGAGGTATACACTTTAATTAAACTATTTGACAAATAAAACACAGAATAACTTCATTTCAAATTCAAAATAAATTATGAAAAAAGGAACTTAAAAAGATTACAATGAATTCCTCTCAAAATAGACACATAAAAGAAATAATTCACTACAAAATCTACTTGGGTTTGCAGGAGAAACAGCATCTTAGTCACAAAGTAAACAATTTTACCTACACTACTGCTATTCATCTTGTAAATAGCACACATGACAGACAGCCAACTATTTAAAATCTATATTCCTTGTAAAGTTAATACTCCCTGTAAACAGAAGGCTATCCATCAAGCCAAAGTCTTCTACAACAATATTACAACTTATATCAAAACCACAACCTACTGTAAAACAATCTTTGAGTACAAATGTGATTAAGTATTGAGCAACATAAAGTACCAAACTGCACAACCTATTACATACATAAATATAAAGACAAATCTTCTACAGCATTGCACGTTCCCTCTTGTTTATTTTGATCTCACATGATTATAGTTGCCAAACAAGACAATGGTACTGATGTAATACCAGCCATATCATTGGTTACATATTCCCATACATACAGTGTTTGAAGTGTACTCCTATCTTGTTGCTACTTCCATTATTTTTTTTCAAAATAGATTATTCTCCTTTTGCTAAAAATCTGATGTTTGAAAGAATAAATGTAAAATCAAAACCCAATTTTAGTGATACAGTATTTTACAACCAGCCCCCACACCACCCCTAAAATACTAAAACAGTGGTTTAAACAACTTTAATTCTTTATCAATTCCATTATCCTAAGGCATTTAAAAAGCAAATTTTTTGCCATCTTAACAATACTGGGCTAACTGCAAGACACATCACCACTTAGTTTTTGTAAGCTGTTTCCTTCAGTGTACTGAATCTTTCATTCAAGGAATATCTATAAGCCTAAGTAACAGCTTTTCACTCTAGCAGTTTAAAAAGAGAAAACTTGAAGATATATACACACTGTAATATATAAATTGATGTCACACTGACACATAACCTGTAGTCACTTACAAACTTTAACATACTGAACATAATTGTTCAGCAGAAAGCTACTCAAATACTGTACTAATTGGCTCTTAAGTACTTCAACATATGGAATTCCCAAGTGAGGAGTATTACGTCAAGAAAGAACAAACTTGAGTCAAGCAGATATATGTAATCATTATGTAGATTCCCAAAATTCTAAACTTTGATAAGAAATTGGCTTTGAGCCAAGAAAATTTCCATGGCAACAGAAGCCACCTCTGAGTAGATTTCCTCAAAGGGTACTTTCCTAAGGCCACCTACTGAACATACTGGGCAAGTTTCCATAAGGCTCTGTTCAGCACAAAGAAAATAACACTTAAAACATTCTCCACACATCACACATCAACGAGTGAAATGCAAAGTGGTGTTATTCAAGGATGGTTTACCTCAAAATAGTTACCAATAGTATATGATGTACTTGCAACAAAATGCAATATACCCTGGAGATGCTACTACAAGGATAAATTTTCATTTCAAGCTAACACCAATATTTGACTTCATATTTTTAGAAATTTACAATTGTCGTACCTGTCCTGATTTTAATTTGGTCCTATAGCTGTTGAGAACCTGAAAGATCTAAAAATTGGAGCACTAAATAAATGTATGAACCCAAAACCCATTTCGAAGTGGATCCATAAACGAAAAAGAAATTTGGTTTACCAGCACAATTTGCTAGAATGGCAATTTTGAGTCAAATGGAAGTCAGCAACTGATATAGGGGTCTTCAATAAATGAAACTAAATAAGTGACTAGATGCTTTTTGGTGACATTTCTATCAGTAAACAACTTCATACATCTCCTGTGTACATTATACTCCTGTTTTAATCTAAACAGACTATACAATATGAACATTCAACTTACAAGATAAAAAATATAAGTGGTTGAGCATCACTATGGTTAATCCATATTTTCCCCTCTGTACAAATTAACTAAACAATCAAAATATTCCATTATATAAGTAAAACACAAACATGTACAGTATCAAATACTGAGCTTTCAGGTTGTGTTGTCCCTTTAATGCTTTGTAATACCTATATATATGATAAACACAAGAAGTTCTTCCATGTCATCAAATTAGTTTGCAAAGGGATGAAATAATCTTTACCTAGCTTTATAAATAATAACCAGATAAGCACCCAAGTTGCCTTAAAAGTTTTCAAGTTTCTAAGCCTTGTTATTCAAATACTGTATAACTTAGTAAAATATTAAGTAATTAAGTAGGCTAAGAGATAACTTTTCTCAACCTCAACATACTGTTTCAAAAGTGCTCCCACAACAGAGCATATGACAGGCATTATTTCTGACAGCCATCACACAAAATGGATACAAATAAAAAACAGTATATGTACTGGCCTTTTAAGTAGCATCAGTAACTTAAAATCTACCTTTTAAGCAACTTTTTTTTTTTATAAGCCTGAGGCTTTTTATTAATGTACTATTGGCTTTCTTACTGCCCTGTCCAAGTATTCTTTAAAAAATTTTCTTACACTTCTTTGAAAGAGATGATAGATGCAAGGTGAATAAGATTTAAGTCAAGAACATTCTGTAAATACCTAAAAAAAAATTTCTTTACCAAAGACCAGTGGCTGCAACTTCTTCTCAAGCTCTTAAGCTGTAAAATCATGTCATTCTGTTTACCTTGCATCTCTAAAAGTCCCCCACCTTGGGTTGTGAACCTACCAATTATGACTAGATCTGAGGTTTTCTTCATGTTGTCCATTTTATTTTAAGTCTGGACAGTAATCATGTTACCCACAATAACAACCCATACACAAAAATATATGTATATCTAAATCAGAAGGACAGTAACTCAACTTTCTATGTCATCACAGACTTCAAGTCCATTAACAACCACTCCCTCTCAATACCACAGGATACCTAAATTACGCAGCCTATAATACAGTTACACAATATCCAATAATCCCACGCAGCTCTTTTTAGCTTAAAACTTTCATTGCCCATCCAGTATACTTCCTCAGCTTTAACAAAATTTCTATAAAAGAAATACCCTATAAAGAGTACAGTATTATGTATTTTAATTACCTCTGAAGCTACTACTTATTTTCCTGTGGAAAAACTGAACTCTTACAAATGCTTATAAACAAACACCTTTGAAGCTAATCCTTTTCCTATGGAAAAACTGAACTTTTATACAAATACTTATCAAAATAAGATATATTTTACATCCCTAAAAAATTAAATTATAAAAATACAAGATAATCATACCTGGCAGCATCTTGGCAAACAAATAGCACCAAAATACTTTCATAAGACCATGGTCTCTGATGATACCTAGCGTTTTGTGCTCATACTTATGAAAAAATAACACTATGAAGCTTTTCTAGTACTTTTATCTGACAATATATCTTTGGAATAAGGAAAAATATAACTCCTATAAGATTATACTATAAGCACCCATTTTAACAGCTATTCAGTTAAGCATTATGACAGATGGTATTGTGCGCAAATTTATCTAAAGTAGACCTGCTGATATTTTACTTACAGGCAGCAAGCAAGCAGGCACTTCCCTGCATTTCTTAAACTCCAGTTTAAATAACTCAAAATACTGTACTGCTCAGATGTGCTGTTGGTCATGTGACAGGAAACTTAACCAGGTCACATGACAAAGTCAAGATATGTTAAGGAAGAACTTGCTTCTCAACAAAGCATACGTTGTGCTTTCTTCATTGTGTACATGTAATAAGCACCAGCATGGGAAGCAATAATCCTATTTAAAAACCACAATTCATTAAAATGCCACAGATTCAAGAAAATTATTACTCACCCTGACCCTGAGTATAAGATAGGAGTTGCGCAATTTATAAGGGCAATCAAAAAACAAGAATTTTAAGCACTGAAAGCATCAGGCTCTTTGACTAGTGCCAACATCAACCTTTGTTGCAATGGCCCGGTGAACATTTGGGTTTCTTGCTAACATCAGAACTGTCCAGTTTTTCACCAATTTCTGAAAGGAGAAAATATACGTTGAATATGTTGTACCAACAGTGATCGGTAATTTAGATTTCTTCTTAAAATCTAATCAACTAAGAAAAGAATTACACTTGTTGAAGATTATCTGGCTACTGTAAATTTCCTGTTTTCACAAAGTATCTTATCTCAAAATTTTTAATAGTGTTTGCTCATCTGGTAAACAAATTTTTTTCTATAAATTTTTTGTTTCCTATACCAATTCTGTGTCATGTTCCTCCCTATTAAGAAAAACCCCCTTTCACACCAGAATAGGCATTAGAAAAATCAAAATCAACCACAATAAAGAGGACATTTTTTACATCTGGGGAAAATAGTTTTAGTCATTATTCCAAGTTTAACTATACATACCATTAAAATTCCTAAATTTATTAGGGCAGGCCACATGAAACTAGCCTTAAGACAAACCTTATGAAGAACAAAGTTTTCAAAACCACACCTAATAAATAAAGTACTATATTAATTTATCGGTTTTATGTACCTTTATTTCTTCAAAACTTATCAATCAGATTTTAAAGACAAAAAAAATTGGCCACTTAGGTCACAGGTGGCTGAAAGCAGATAGCTGCAGCACACTTTGCGCAGAGTATTCCATCTATGAGGGTGTAGCTTTTTATTCCCGTCAGAACAAGTAACATTTTCAAATGACCTTTCAATCAATAGCCTAATTCTGTGCAAAAGCCTCATTCTGTGCAACTTCTCTCCAGCCAAACAAACTTCCTGAATACAACAAAACAAAGAACCCAGGGGACATGCCTAATCTACAAGCTGTCATTGTTTTTCTGATACTTACTGACTGTATCAGAGGGCTTATTCTCATCAGCTCCCTCAACCTCCTCAAGGACAGCTTGATTGAAAGTGAGGGAGGCTACGCGTAAAAAGAGTGCGTCAACATTGTCTCCTGTCTTTGATGATACAGCCCAGTACTCTGCCCCAAGCCCATGTGCTACTCTCCTGGCTTGTGCTTCGATTTGATTATAGGCCCCCTCACTCTGAAAGACATTTTAAGTACAATTACCTTATGAAAAATTAACATTTAAAGCTGCAAGGCAAAAACTCTGTCTGTAAATCATTAGATCCATTCTAAGATGAATAAAAAACTATAGAACCTAAATGCATATCTTTTCTATCAAATTGAAAATAATACTATTACATTTCTCTCAAACATTGAGAGCTTTTTTTCACTTTTAAATGCATGGATTTAAAAGTGTACTCAAGCCAAAGACAAGAATCCTTAAAAATAACACTATTACAGTAGTGTTTTATGACAGTTTCACAATGAAAAGCTAGCATACTTAAATGAAAGGCTCGTGATCTGGAAGAATTCCTTTCAATTAAAACATACATTGCTCAAACAAAATATTCCTACTAACCATTAGGTCACGCTTTGTACCAACAAGAAAGACAAGAGGATTGGTATTACGATTTGCCTCCTTTGCTTCTTCCAACCACTGAGCTGTATGGGCTAATGACACTATGTTAGTGACATCGAACACGACCATCACCGCTGTAGACAAGGATGAATAATTTTCATATCAATGTGATGCAATTAAAACCCTAGAAAAGGGCATATAACCCAATAAATAAGCAGATAATAGTACTGCTTCCTATATCACATGTACCACCAAAAATTTCTTTTATTATTTCTAGTCCTTACTTTATGCAGAGTACTTTCTTAAAATACCATACTTCAACATCAGTAATCTGTAAGTTTGCTTACCATTAGCCCCTCTGTAATAGGAAGCAGCTATACACTTGAATCTCTCTTGTCCAGCAGTATCCCAACTGAAAATATAAAAATACCTACAATATAAACGAACCCAAAATATCTATACAAACAAAAGGTTCTTATGATATGACATACTAAGAGACAACAGTATCAAATTTCAAATAAACAGCCAGCTGTAGCAAAAGACTAGAAGAGTTTAATTTCTGAACTTGGAATATATTATGTACAGTACTGTGCAATGAACAGTTTTCTGAAGTTTATTTTTTGTTACCACAATAAAGAATCACTAAGTAAAAATAACTCCAAGTAAACTTCCCACCTAAGTGAAAAGTAACATGACAATAAAAGATAAAAATGAGGTCTACTCATCCTTCAAGTTGTATGTGCAACTAAAACACAAAGCATATGTACACATGCAGTGGATATAAAACACATGTATGCAAAAATTCTAAAAGCTAACTCAAGCTAGAACATGCTATCAAGGCAGGGCATATAACATGCATGTCTTCATGATTAAATATAGCATCTTGTTATGAACAAGGAACAAGAAAGTTGTTCTACTGTACTAAATTTTAATGCAACTATCCAATGATAAATAGCATACAAAAAACATGCAGCACATTTTAAACACAAACACTTATGAAGAATTACAGCACAACACTATGGGACACTTTTTAACTTTATATTGGTCCCGTATTGCTCACATTTTGGTAGCCTTTGAAGGTATCTTAAGTAAAATCCTGATCATGTGATGAAACAGCTAAATGTATATGTACGTATATTGGTTTGGCTTGTAGAGCCCACATTTTAGCTAATCATTTTTCATAAACTGTTGTCTAAAACTTTCCTTACTTTTTGCATAGATAACTGGTACTGTATTAGGTAAAATAGTTACAAATGTCAAGGAATATGTACGTACATAACTTCTGAGAAACACCTACTCCTGGGGATTACTGTGTACTGTGTCCCTTGTCTGACATTACTGTATGTTTTATAAGGTCTGCACTGCAGGAAGGATGTTGGAGTTATAAGCATCATTCTTTTGGCTTTCACCCTCACTGCATTCTGCTTGAGTTCTCTGTATGTATTACTGTTTTTTGTTGCCCTCCTCCCCAACCATAGACATTCTTAACATCCTTAGTACATGTGTCTACGATGAACTGCAATGCAGAGAAAAGACTACTGCACACTAGACTAAGTGAGCAAATGCTCTATCATGGGAATCATACATATTAGAAGTTCTATTAGCTACCGTAGAGAACGACATTTACCCTCAGAATATATAAGCTACTAAGTAGTATACTTTGATGTAATCTATACCACAAAAACGAAAAAGATTGTATAAAAATAGCCAGAAAGTTTGCCAATGCTAGACTAACAAATACCTGTAGAATTACCAGTGATTTTCATATAAACATAAGATCAAGTGGTAAAACAACCTTAGTGAAAAAACATTCCAAATTACATGCTGTAGAAAATAACAGAGC
The DNA here is from genome assembly GCF_015104395.2 of Macrobrachium nipponense. Lineage (NCBI taxonomy): Eukaryota > Metazoa > Arthropoda > Malacostraca > Decapoda > Palaemonidae > Macrobrachium > Macrobrachium nipponense. The sequence continues at coordinate 54,359,040 of NC_061090.1, read as the reverse complement.
TCCCCTTTTACACACATGGTCTTTTAAGATATGGCAAGTATTTTATTGAAGGAAAATCCTCTAAAGTACCCACAACCTTTGAAGCATGGAAATCTCATACAATAGACAAATATTTATGAGAATATTCTACAATGATATCTGTAGTCCTGGGCAAAGTTAGCATGACAA
>NC_061090.1:54335975-54358372 GCF_015104395.2 Macrobrachium nipponense | reverse complement strand
TTAGCATGACAATCTATCTTCAAGCACAACAACTAAACAGCAGAAGGAGGAACCATGCCATGCTCAAGGTAACAATATATCCACACTTATGAGGAAGGCTGGACAAATAGTTCTGGCAATTTCCATGCTAAAATAACACTTCTTTTTCAGGTGGCTTAATACACCCAACATGTTACTAAAAGGAGAATTTATTAGGAAAAAGTGCATGCCAGTTCCATAAAACAAGTACAGTTCTTCATAATATATAGTATAGCATTAATCTGTGAAAAAGTAACAGCTGTACTTCAGCAAAAGCTTGGTCCTCTTTCTGCAGGTTCTTTGAAAAAATTGAAAAATATCAAGCATTTCTATAAAAATAAAACTCAATAATAACATTATTATTATTAATAACCATAATAATTAATAATAAAAATCTTCCAAAACAACAAAAACATTTAAGGTAAATTACACCAAATATGCAGGCTTAACAGCATAACAGAGTGTAGAAGATACTCAGCGAGAAATGAATGAGAAGAATTCTTGGTGCAAATGAAGAAGCATTTTATAGCTACTGGAAAATAAACCAAGAATGTCTACATGAGACTTTAAAAGTGGGGAAAATGTCTATGACTCCTGTTAACACTAAGGAAGAAAAAGCAGGACATGGTGAATTATTTAGAACAGCAATAACTATATCAATTGACACCAGCTAGCTTTGTTGCTCGCAGTATTCTTTATTGCATATGTTTTAATGAAAATACCTTGGCAAGAGGCCCATGCTCATGTTTACTTACATCTGTAAATTATAAGGTACTCCAAGAATATCAAATCTCTCAACCTCAAAATCAACTCCAATAGTTGCCTTGTAGTTTGAATCAAAGATCTGGTGGCAAAATCTGAAAAAAATAAAAATAATAAAAGTATTAAGACATTTACATGAGAATTAAATAACTGGAGCAAAAAGTAGTTTGGCAAACAAGTCAACCCCTAAAAATCTGATACTAAAAACGCCAAATTTTCGCAATTTTTTTTATTAGGTATACGAACAATGGCTTTCCCAAATGGAGTAATCCAGTGCATTTCATGCTTTGACTACTACTACTTACTATAAAAAAAGATGCCTATCAAGGCTCAGGTACTGCTCTTATCACTGTTGCCCTACCTCGGTCATCAAAGGAACCAGATTCAAAGCAAAATAAGATTAGAACAAAGAGTGGTGGCAGAAGGGGGTTTAGACCTTTTTGAAAGCTACAATTTATATTCCTACAGAAAATTTAAAATTTGGTATTTGTTCCTACAAGGATACAAGCCTTTGCTTTCATAAATGGACTTCACTCCTTTCATGGAAGGCCAATCTAATGGCTATACTTGGTTTAACAGGTGGGAGTGCCCGGGATCTCCTGGTGTTCCAGCATTTCTTCAATCAGTAAAACCCAAAGTGTGAGATGCACTGGAATACTCCGTTTATGAACGCAAAGTTTTGTATACCCATAGGAACAAGCAAAAAATATATTCCTCATCTATGAATTCCCCTTTATCTTTTTCAAGCTTTTACCTGCTTGGGTCACAATCCTGTTACTTTCTCCATCTAAATCAAACTTCCACCAGACAGATTCTCTTCTTAGTACGTATGTACCCAAACTACCTCAATCTACTTATTAAATGATGCTAGCAGGTGCTCATGTTGCTTAGGCACAGCTAAATGACCGAAATCTTGGAAGCACTAGATTACTGCACTGCAAACAAGGAACATAATACAAGAGCCATTCCTCTTATTTACCACCATCAAAATACCCAAAATATTGGAATCTACCAACATACTCTAGAACACTGAAACCTCACAAGATGATATTTTATTGGTACCACGACAATCAGAAAGGCACAGCAATATAACTTTAACCATTGCACTTATCAAACAATTCAGAGTGAACATGCAAGCCAATTAGCAATACAGCTCATCACTATGTTGTAGGAACCAACAATACAGTACATACTCCTTCCAAGCCTTACATTTATACCACCTTGTCCTAACCCTTGATGCAAACTCATTCCAGGATTAAAGGTTAGCTTACTATATTTTTACAAGTAGCTCATGTTATTGCAGATTCTCCTACATAAAAAAGAAACCAATACGTACTCAAATGTGTCCATACCCATTCGGGGTACTATTGATTAGATTCATTCCTAAAGAAGAAAATAATAATAACCAACTCTGGCCCTTCAGCCATAACATAATAATATACTGTCATTCAGCCATATAGCATAATAATACTGTCATATAAAAATTTAACACAAATCCTCTACCTGTTGACTAGACAAGTTTTTCCTGTAGCTACATCCCCAAGGACTATCATTTTTGATATCTTGAGGCCTGCTTGGAGAGTGCGATTGGAATTAGCTGCATTTCGGACAGCTTCATCAAATTCATCTTGGGAGTAGGGAGAAGCCTGCAATGCAAGAGAAAGAGAGAAAAATCAATAACTGAACCCAAGTCAATGAGGTACATTAAGAACCCCTAAATGATCAAAAGTGTAGTGGGAAAAGACTGACAAGATGTTACTAAAAGCTCTTTCTTAAGTCTCAAGGATAAACTGTCTGGCGCAGCACATCTATGGTGCCACTTTCACGAGTCCTGAGAGGAAAAGGACGTCTTGACTGAGTTACTCAGATTTCATATTTTCTTTGACTAGAGAAAACAGGATACTTTAGTGGATGATGCAAGTGTATCAGTTATTTCAAACTTAACTGGATCAGACAACTTTTTACAAGTTTTGCAACAATTTGTAGCTCACTGTGCCATGCAAACAATGAACAAAACGGTCAATAAATGCATCTGAAAATTTTTTTGAACAATAATACTTCAAGATATTTTTATTTAGACATATTTTGCTCATTCCTTGAAATTCAAAGATTAAGAGCATCCCTTAAAGCCATATGTCAATTTAATATAAAAGCACTTTTCAAAAAATACTCTACCTAATTAACTGTACGCTAAAATTATTCAATAATTTTATTTTTCTTTCTTGCATCCCTTATAGACAATTTGACCTTAGATTCCAACTACATCTAACAAATTGTCCTGAACACAGCATTAAAACTACACTAAGATATAAACAAAAACTTCTTACGTGTCTTATAAAAGGTGGAGGAAGTGCTGTTACAATGCGATCTTTCTCTGCATGAGTCTGCAACATTTTGTATACTGCAGACCTGCTCAGCTGCATCAGTCCTGTAAAACATAAATTCCACTGAATATAGTTATTGTGTAAAATGATATTGTTAAACTACAATAAAGTTTTGTACATACTTACCTGGCAGATATATACTTAGCTATAGTCTCCGACGTTCCCGACAGAATTTCAAATCTTGCGGCACACGCGACAGGTAGGTCAGGTGGTCTACCTTACCCGCCGCTGGGTGGCGGGTGTATGAACCAATCTATCTCTCCAGCCAGATTTTCTCTTCCACCTGTCTCCTGAGGGGAGGCTGGGTGGGCCATTAGACGTATATATCTGCCAGGTAAGTATGTACAAAACTTTATTGTAGTTTAACAATATCATTTTTGTACATGAACTTCCCTGCCAGATATATACTTAGCTGATTGGCACCCTTGGTGGAGGGTAAGAGACAGCTAAAGTAATAAGGAGAGATAGGAAACAACTGATGTTGTAGGATATAAATAACCTTGGTTCTTACCTGTTCAGGCAGAAGACTTCATTGATACTGTCTCTGAGTCTGCATTGCCTGGAGAGCTACAGCTAGGACGTGACCTGATGCTGAAAGACTCTCGGATCTACCACTGGGATATATGATCCCTTTGTGTGGTAGAATCCAAGTCGGATCCTGTTAAAGGGAGCTCGTCCCTAGCTTAACAGGTCCTAACCACTACTACTGCAAGGAGCCACACTCATCAGACCACCTAACCAAACTACTAAAGATTAGTATTACGACCTAAAGAGATGACTTCATGCATCCTCTTTAAGGCAACCAACAACAACAAACACAAGACATAAGGGGAAAAAATTTATACTACTAAAAAGGATGAGTTCCAGCTCCCTGCCCCAGCACCGAATTCGCAGATACGTACGGGCCCAAGGCAAAGCATTTTTCATAAGTGATTCTCACATCACGTAAGTATGGTTCGCGAAAACTGACTGACATCTCCACAAAGAAAGTTGTCTCCATCAGGTTCTGCACGGACATATTCTTGTTGAAAGCAAGAGAAATTGCTATGGCTCTTACTTCGTGGCTTTCACTTTAAGAAGCCTAAGATGTTCTTCTCTGCAAGATCCGTGCTTCTTTGATGAGCTTCTCAAGAAGAAGGACAATGCGTTCTTCGACAATGGACGAGTAGGGTCTTTTACTGAACACCACAGGACCTCTCGGTTGGCTTTCAGTTGCTCTTTTCTTCTAAGGTAGTATTTTACCATTCTCACAGGGCAAAGAGTTCTCTCGGGTTCTTCTCCTACCAAAGATAACCCATGAATCTCGAAGTTCTTGGGCCATGGACTTGATGGGTTTTCATTCTTCGCAAGAAACCCAGGAAGGAAAGAGCAAATGAGAGAGTCCTCCTTAAAACCCACACTACCATCAATCGCCTGAAGCTCACTCACTCTTTTGGCGGAAGCTAGAGCCATCAAAAACAGTCTTCCTAGTAAGGTCTCTGAATGAGGCTGAATTAGGGGGTTCAAACCTAGAGGACCCAAGGAATTGAAGGACCACATCCAAATTTCAGCTAGGTGTCTTAGGAGACTGCATTTTCGTTGTATCAAAAGACCTAATAAGGTCATGCAGGTCCTTATCTTCCGATAAGTTGACGCCTCTGTGCCTGAAGACATTCGCCAACATGCTACGATAGCCTTTAATCGTTTCGACTAGCCTACATTCTTGTCTTAAGAATAAAAAGAAGTCTGCAATCTGATTCACAGAGGTACTGGAAGAGGAAACGTTATTCCTCTTGCACCATCTTCTGAAAACATCCCACTTCGCTCTGACCAGTTTCTGGACAGTCTGAAGCCAGTCAGACTGAGAGCGGGGAGGTTTTTGTGGTACCTGTCGAAGTGGGGCTGTCTGAGTAGATCGCTCCTTAGAGGAAGCGATCTTGGAAAATCCACCAGCCATTCCAGCACCTCTGTGAACCAATCTTGTGCTGGCCAAAAGGGAGCTATCAATGTCATCCTCGCGGATCTGACTCTGCGAACTTTTTTAAAGTTACCCAGAATCTTGAAGGGGGAAACGCGTATACGTTGAGTCCTTTCCAATCGAGTAGGAGAGCGTCTATCCCTATTGCTCCTGGATCCAAGATGGGCGAGCAATAAAGATCCAGTCTTTTGTTCTTTGAAGTTGCAAACAGGTCTAAGTGAGGCCTGCCCCACAACTTCCAAAGGCTCTGGCAAACATCTTGGTGCAGAGTCCACTCTGTGGGAAGGACCTGATCTTTCCTGCTGAGGAGATCTGCCCTTACATTCCTTTCTCCCTGTACGAATCTGGTGAGAAGTTTTATCCCCCTTTCTTCTGTCCACAGAAGAAGATCTCTTGCTGTTTCGTACAGAGAAAAGGAATGCATCCCCCCGTTTCCTGATGTATGCCAGAGCCATGGTGTTGTCCGAGTTTATCTGCACAACTGCTCCCGTCACATCGGACTCGAACTCTTTCAGAGCAAGCCACACGGCTATTAGTTCTTTCCTGTTGATGTGCCAGGAAAACTGGTCCCCCACCCAGGTTCCTGACACCTCCTTGGTTCCCAGAGTCGCCCCCAACCTGTTTCCGACGCATCGGAGAACAACGCCAGGTTGGGTTCTGGGATTGAAGAGACAGTCCCTGCGAGAACTTGTTGGGATCCACCCACCATGCTAACTCCTTGATTTGATGAGAAATTGACAGGGAGAACTTCAAATCCTGAGAAGGACGACTCCAATTCCGATGGAAAGAATTGGAGCGGTCTCAGGTGCAACCTTCCTAGGGAAACAAATTGCTCCAGTGAGGAGAGCATCCCCAGCGGACTCATCCACTCCCTCACTGTGCATACTTCTTTCCCTAAGAAGGTTGTTACTTTCTCGAGTCCCCGGGCTATCCTCTCCTGAGACGGAAAAGCCCGAAACTCCGAAGTTCATCTGGATCCCCAGATAAACACACTCTTGAGCGGGAATCAGACTTGACTTCTGCAGATTGACCAGGAGTCCTAAGGAATACGTCAAATCCAGGGTTTTCTTCAAGTCCTTCAGACAACGATCTCTGGAATTGGACCCTTATTAAGCCAATCGTCGAGGTAGAGCGAAATCGTCACCCCTTCTAGGTGAAGCCATTGTGCTACATTTCTCATGATGGCCGTAAAAACTTGGGGGGCCGTCGAGAGGCCAAAACACAGGGCCCTGTTAATTGGAAAATTCTTCCCCCCATCATGAATCTTAGTAAACAAATTCCTCGAGGAAGGATGGATTGGTACGTGGAAGTAAGCGTCCTGTAAGTCCAAGGACACCATCCAGTCCCATGGACGGAGTGCTGCTAACACCGAGGCAGTGGTCTCCATCGTGAACTTCTTCTTTTCGACGAAGAAGTTCAGGGCGCTTACGTCCAACACCGGTCTCCATCCCCCTGAGGATTTCGGAACTAGGAACAGGCGGTTGTAAAAGCCTGCCGAATGATGATCTGCCACTAGTTTGATCGCCTCCTTTTCCAGCATCTGATCTCTGCTAGTTGGAGCGGCCTGATTCATGATGGGGTCCTGTATCTGCCGTCAACTCCTCGGGGTAGTCGTCAAGGGAGGCCTTGAAGAGAACGGGATGAGGTAGCCCTTCCTCAATATTGACAGGGTCCAGGCATCTGGCCTTTCTGGGCCCAGACTTCTGCAAACTGTAAAAGCCTGGCGCCTACAGTTGTCTGAAGGACTTGAGTCTTACTTGGAGGTTTGACTGACTTCGCAAAAAGTCCTCCCTCTTCTATTTGGTTTACGACCTCTGAACGAAGAGGATCTAGAGGTAGAAGCCCCTCGAAAGGGTTCCTGAGAGGTCGCTTCGCTTTCCTTCGTCTTAGTCTGGAAGGAAGGGCGAGGCTTCCTTGCAGACTGTGCTAGAAGGTCCTGCGTAGCTTTGGCAGAGAGAGCCTTCAATATGTCTTGAACCAGGTGTTTAGGAAACAGCTGCGCAGAGAGAGGAGCAAAAAGTAAAGACGATCTCTGTGCATGTGAGACAGACTTGGTTAAAAAGGAGCAAAATACTGATCTTTTCTTCAAGACCCCTCCCAAACAGTGAAGCTATTTCGCTGCCCATCCCTCACCGATTTATCCATACAGGCTAAAACACAATTCAAATCCTCCGGAGAAAACGGGTCTTTCTTGGCTAGGACTCCGAGGGACCAATCGAGAAAGATGATATTGTTAAGATACAATGAAGTTTGTTCATACTTACCTGGCAGATATATATATAGCTGTATTCTCTGAAGTCCGACAGAATTTCTAAACTTACGACACACGTAGTGGGAGTTGTTGGGTGTTAGTACCCATTCCCGCCGCTGGGAGGCGGGTATCAGGAACCATTCCCATTTTCTATCAGATTTCTATCTCCACTGTCTCCTGAGGGGAGGTGGGTGGGTACTAAAAATGATATTGTTATGATACAATAAAGTTTGTTCATACTTATCATGGCAGATATATATATAGCTGTATTCTCGAAGTCCGACAGAATTTCAAAAACCTAAAACCGGCACACGCAGTGGTCGGCACCAGGTGGTAGTACCCATTCCCGCCGCTGGGAGGCGGGCGTAAGGACCCATTCCCATTTTCTGTCAGATTTTTCTAGTGCCACTGTCTCCTGAGGGGAGGTGGGTGGGCACTTTGATTATATATATCTGCCAGGTAAGTATGAACAAACTTTATTGTATCATAACAATATCATCTTTTGTTCATGAATCTTACCTGCCAGATATATATATAGCTGAATCCCACCTTTGGAGGAAGGGAGACAGATTCGATTTTGGGAAACAATTGCATATATATGATTGATATTTTTGGTTCCTTAACTGTTAGCAATAGCTGACTTCGTGAGTACCGTCACCCAAGTCTGCTTCTGCTTTACTAGAGACTCCAGCTAGGTATGTGACCTGTGGAAGCTGTTGAGTTTCTAGAGGGATCTGTCAACGGGGGCACGTGACCACAATGCAACTAGATCCTATATATAGACCTCCAATTTCGGTACTGCATTCCTAGAGGTGGCCAGCAAGGACGTGACTGTGTAGCTGGTGCGCTCTAATGAACTGTCACGGGGAGCGTGACCACAATGTGACAGATCATATAGGTGTTGTTTAGAACACCGAATGCTGTTAATGCTTACTGGAGGTGCCAGCAAGGACGTGACCTATGTAGCTGGTGCGCTCCAGATGATTTGTCAATGGGGGCGTGACCACACTGTGACAAAAACATTTTACCCTACTATGAGGGCGAAGCAAAAACATTACCACCTGACCTAGCCTATCTGGTTAAACTTCGTAAAACCAAGGCTAATGGAGGGAAGTCCGCCTAAGGCGGCCTACCCAAGACCACAAAAAAACTAAACACCCTACATAAACATAATAAAAATAAAAATAAAAAGAAATAAAATTAAAAAGTCCAAACTAACATATTTTCTAAAAAGATAGGAAGAGTGCTACTCTCTGTCCCCAATATATTGTCTGCTGCGACATATGGGCCCAAAGAGTAATCAGTTTCTCGTATGTAATCCTCACCTCCCGAAGGTAGTGAGAGGCAAACACTGAATTACTATGCCAAAATGTGGCATTCAAGATGTCATTGAGTGGCCTGTTCTTTTGGAAGGCTACCGACGTAGAAATAGCCCTCAGTCCATGCGCATTCACCTTCAACACTTTCATATCACTGTCTTGACAGGATGAATGCACTTCCTTGATGGTGCCCCTCAAGAAAAAAGCCAAAGCATTCTTTGACACTGGTAACCTTGGCTTCCTGACCAAACACCACAAGTTATAAGAAGGACCTCTTATAAACCTTGGTTCCTATCTTTTCAGACAGAGGGTTGACTTCCTAGCTATTGCTTAGGAGTCTGCTTCGTCTCAAGAGCCTCAGCGGATGTGACCTATGGGTAAGAGTTCTTGTGGGTTTGCCGATGGGGTCCTTATTTCCACTTACTCGCAAAGCCTAACTGGCGAACTTTGTCAATGGGTGCTAATCCACTCATATGACACATATACCTAGCCTATTAGCATAATTAAGGAGCACAACACCGATCCCGATCACCTGATCCTAACACGAGGGTTAGCGCTTAATTTTAAAAAGCATTAAACTAAAAATTAACTCACTAGTTACGGATCAGTGTCGGCTCTCTATCCCAGCAACGTATCCGCAGACACGAACAACCAAGAGAAAAGGATCTCTTGTAGGTTGAATTGACATCCTTCGTGTAACGGGAGGTCAACACAGAATTGCATCTCCCGTAAGTGACAGCTCATATGTCCTTTATGACATATTGTTATAGAACCAAGAAGAATTCATAAAAGCTCGCACTTCATGCATAGGTTCGAATGGACTGGACATGAGGAACTTCAGAACTACATCCAAGTTCCAAGACGGCAACTTGGGTTGTTGAACCTTCGTTTCGAAAGATCTCAAGAGATCGTGAAGGTCTCTGTTGTCCGCCAAGTCCAGGCCTCTGTGCCTAAAGACAACTAAAAGCACACTCTTATAACCCTTGATTGTAGAGACTGCAAGTTTTAGATCCCTTCTCAGAAAAGGAAGTCAGCAATCTGGCTCACAGGTTGTGGGTGGAGGGGAAAAAATGCCGTTCTTTCTTTGCACCAACTCCCTGAAGACTATCCACTTCGATTGTACACTGCGTTGGAAAACGCTCTTCTTGCACTGGCGATAGCTTTCGCCATTGACCGTATAAAAGGGATTTTGACGAAGGAAAAATCTATGTTCTGGGTGATTGGCTCGTGTCGCCCTATGAAAGGATCCTTAATATCATTCTTTCTAGGTAAAATTAATCTAAAATTACCAGAGAAAAACAAAATTAAGAAAAATGTCAGTAAAACTGACTCGCTCACTCTTAAAAAGAAGTGTCGGTATGGTAATAGGGGCGAGTGGGGAACACTACCACGAGACAATCACAATTAGAAACTTCCAATCAGAATCCCCCCAAGAGAGAGCTGATACCAACGGCGATGCAGCGCTACTACTACTACTAGAGGACGCCCACGACAGCAGCGCCCCTAGCGGACATCCTTAATTAAAAACATCTTGTCCTGCAAGGGGGGAAAACAATAAAAGGGGGGGTTTCATAGGGCGACACGAGCCAATCACCCAGAAATAGATTTTTCCTTCGTCAAAAATCCCTTTTCCTGGGCTCAGCTCGTGTCGGCCTATGAAAGAGTACCAGAGAAACAGACAAGATGGAAAAAAAAGGAACAAATGAAAAGCAGTGTAAAAATGATGGATATAATATAAGTAAATCAATTACAGCATACAAACTAAGCACTTAAACTAACTTATACTAAACAGTAAAAAAAATAACAGAACGTTAGATAATCTTAAAGTATTACAAGGTATTTAATTATAGTAAATTACAGTGATGCATGTAATATAAACTAAAAGGGATTTTACTTGAAAATATTTACAAAATATAAACAAACATTGTGTCCTACCCTAGCATAAAAATAAGGGTAGGTACACTGAAGTACATCATTAGTACAATTGTGGTAAAAAATATACAACAAAAACACATTGTGTCCTACCCTAGCATAAAAATAAGGGTAGGTACACTGAAGTACATTATCAGTACAAATGTGGATGTCCCTAGCAAAAAAAATAAGGGACAATCCCACTATATGATTTCAGCGGCTAAGGCGAGGATATCCGAGTAGTAACATGGCGATAGGGTGAGGCATGTTGGATGCTGTAGGTAGAAAGGAAACCTGGATCTATACTACGACTACTATACAGTATCAGGGGAAACAATGTTTCCCGCTGCTACTGCTGAAAACTTTAAAGATTCCAAGGACTTTAGATAATGGCGTTTAAAGACTGTCGGGGATTTCCATCCAGTATACTTTTTAAGATCCTCAAAGTTCATATGTTGAAAATAATTAATTGAGGTGGCTACTCCCCTGATATCATGTGCTTTTGGAAATGATTCACGATTGGCTTGTTTAATGAAGTAAAGGATTTGTTGCCTAATATACTTTTAACCATTTTTAACTGACAAAGTACCACCTTTTTCTCTCATGAAGAAGAGCACCTGAGGATCTTGAAGAAGTACGAGATAGAAAGGCTCTAAGAGTTGTACTGGGCAGAGAGAAGGATCCTGGGGAAGTGGGATAACTTTCCAAGGAGCCCACCTTGCAGAGGATCCTCATTTTTGGCTAAAAAGCTACGATCCGGAGCAAGTAGAACTTCTCCTGATGGGAGGAATTCCACATGACCCGCATCCCTGGATAGAGCCGACAGTTTCTGAAATTCTAGCTCCTGAGGCTAACAAGCTTAATAAGAATAATGTCTTCCTCAGGAGCATTATGAATGTACAAGATGAGTTGTCAGTATCTGAAGCTAGTTTGAGGACATCATTTAAGAACCATGAAACTGTAGTAGGCCTTTGGGAAGGTCTAAGTCTAGCACAGGCTTTAGGGATAGACGTAAAATAAGATTCAGTCAGATCTATCTGAAAACCTACTTGAAAGATTTTCTTCAAAGCCGATTTATGAGTGGTAATAGTGCTAGCTGCTAAACCTTTTTCAAACAAGGATCTGAAAAAGGATATACGCCAGATTAACTGTCATGGTTGTAGTGTTCGATTCTTTCAAGAAAGATGCTAATTTTTTAACAGCTGAGTCATATTGCCTAATGGTTGACTCTCTCTTATCTGATTCTAGGAAGAGAATATTCTGTGGATCAAATATTAGCATCTTTATTAGCCGCAAACTTCATGAAGTCCATAAAGTTAGGGTCTGGAGAATTCCTGAGGAAGCGAACACAGTCCCTCATTTGTACTGATTGTGATAGCTTGGGATTGGGGATCCGTTGAGGTTGTCGGAGGCCAATTCCAGAAGAAGGAAGAGGATACCAGTTGCTCCTTGGGCCAGTCCGGTGCAATCAGAGCTACTATCCCTTTGAAAGACCTTAGTTTGCTTAGGACTTTCAAGAGAAGATTCATGGATGGAAAAACATAAATTCTCCTCCACTGATTCCAGTCCAACGACAGGGCGTCCGTGGCATAAGCCAGAGGGTCCAGGTTGGGGGCCACATAGCAAGGGAGCTTGTGGTTTCGCTTGTGAGGCAACGAGATCCACTTGGAGACCTGGAACTCTCAGGCTTATCCACTGGAATGACCTGTCGTCTAGAGACCATTCTGATTCCAGAGGAACTGACCTGGACAGGGCGTCTGCTATCACATTTCTTACTCCTGCCAGGTGAGTGGCAGACAGATGCCATTTGTGTTTGTTTGCTAAGGCAAAGATGGCTATCATGACATGATCACATGCTTGGATTTGGACCCTCCTCTGTTGATGCAATGAACTACCACTGCACTGTCCAAAACTAGCCTTAGATGAGACTTCTTCGAGGGAAGCAGTCTCTTCAAGGTAAGAAATACTGCCATTGCTTCCAGAACGTTTATGTGGAGCTGGCGAAATTGAACTGACCAAGTCCCCTGAACCTGTTTGAACTGGGAGTATCCCCCCCACCCCCCCACCCGGACAGGGAGGCGTCCGTGTGAATGGTTAACACTGGAAGGGGGGGGGATATTTTGAAGGGGTACCTTCTTGGCTAAGTTCTTTACTTTTGACCAAGGACGGAGTTGATTGCGGAGGATCTGTGGGATTACTGACAACTTGTCTCGAGATTTGGTGTTTGCTCTTGATCGCCAAATTCGATTTAAATCTTTCAGCCTTGCTTTCAGGAGGATATCTGTTACCGAAGCAAACTGAAGGGACCCTAGGATTCTCTCCTGGTTTCTCCTTGATGTTTGTTTGCATTTGAGAAATTGCCTGACAGATTTTGCTATTTCCTTCCGTTTGGGCCACTGGAATTGACAGATTGTGGGAAGACAAATCCCATTGGATTCCTAGCCACTGAAAACGAGACTCCGGGGTAAGTCTGGATTTCGTTTTTGTTTATCTGGAACCCCAGATGTTCCAGAAAGTGAACTACCTTTTTGGTGGCTTTGAGACATTCCTCGACTGTTGGTGCCCAGATCAAACCAATCGTCGAGTATGCTGCTACCATGATTCCCTGAGCTCTCAGTTTTGTTGTACAACCACTTCTGCTATTTTTGTGAATACCCTGGGGGCTACATTCAGACCGAAGGGCATCACTTTTGAATGAGAATGTTTGATTTCCTAGCCTGAATCCTAGGAATGGGCGGATGAAGTGCCTGGCTATAGGGATATGATAGTATGCGTCTGTAAGATCGATGGAGCATGTGACGGCTCCACGCGGAGTAAGGTCCTTCACTTGCGAGAGGGTAAGCATCTTGAACTTGTCGCAACGAATGAAAGAGTTTAGCTTTGACAAGTCTAAGATTACCCTTCTTTTTGTTGAGCCTTTCTTTGGCACGCTGAATAAGCGACCTTGAAATTTTAGATGCTTGACTCTCGCAATAGCTCCTTTCTGAAGGAGTTCTTCCGCGTAATCTGTCAATTCCTCTGATGGTATCTGGTGGAATGATTTGATTGGAGGAGGCTCTTTGATCCAACTCCAACCCAATCCTTTGGACACTATGCTCTGTGCCCAATTGCTGAACCCCCACCTGTGGCGGAAGAGGAACAGCCTCCCTCCTACCTGGGGAGCCTCATTGTTGATGGGCGGGTTGACCACCACGCCCTCCTCTGAACTGCCTGCTCCTTGTTGCCCTTCCTGCGCCACGCTGACGAAAGTAACCTCTCGCCCTACCTCTTGGTTGTTTGTAACCTTGAGCCTCATATGAAGGGTTGAAGGCCGGCGAGATTGCGTAGGAGGTGGACGGCTGTGATTGAGGGGACAACAGGAGGATGGGCTGGTTCTGCTTCGAACCTAGCAGGTTGTCCTTGTGGGTAACCGGGACAGCCTGCACAAATTGCTGCTGTTGCTGGTGTTTCTGATACGGCTGGAACCTCTTACCAGCCTTCTTTTGTTTCTTACCAGCAGTGGGGACGGATTCTTGTTTCCTCTTCGAGGAAATACCCCACCTAGCTCTAAGGCTCTGGTTGAGCCTAGCAGCTTCGTGGTGCACTTCGTTGACAGCGGACTCTGGGATAGATCGCTCCCCACATGCTAGAAGCCAGAAGTCTATTCGGCTCGTGCCTAATAGTACACTCCTGCAGAACATGCTTTCGGCAATTCCTCCTAGCCTGCGAAGAAGTCGAAAGCATCTGATAGTACCGTCTGGAACTGAGATTTTGCCAAGATCTTGAACAGTGGTTCCGTGGCATAGGAGAGAGCAGCCATTTCCGTAATTATAAGGGAATTGAGGGACCTGCCAAACCTGGTTCGTGCATCAAACTCTGCCTGAATTAGGGAGTCCGGCAGCCTTGGCAGCTTCTCGCCGAACTGGTCCATGGCGCAGTCCGGTTTGAGCTTACCAGCGTAAAACGTAGCTGGCAAGTTCTCCCACAATTCTCCGAAAGCCGGGAAGAGCGGAGAAGTAGACTCCGCCTCCCTCAACTGTGGGATGGGCTCATCCTTGAGGACTGCCCTGAAGGGACTTCTCTACTATTTTCGTGGCGAACGGAAGAGAAGCCTCCTCTTCCGTCGCGAAAATAGTAAAGGGACTCTTATAGGCCTGGAGTTTAGTGTTCGTGCACTCCCAGTCCTCAAGGCAGTGAACCCATTCCCGCTGAGCATGATCTCTACTGTATAGGACAGACTCTCTAGAGATCTTGTCCTCCCTAGTCAGAGCCGTTACAGTCAGCCTAGCATAACCGATGAAAGGCTGCGTCAGACCCGGAGGGTAAAACTCGAAGTCCTCAATCCTCCGAGTTCCACACTCCGGGATAGAGATCATCCCACCATCCTTAAAAGGAGCGTAGGCAGCTACTCTCCATGGGTTCTCCATGGAGAAAAGCTGGCAGAGAGTCGTATGGCGGGAGTTGGAGAATGCCAGTGCTTGGCACTGGGGAGACTGGATGAGGAACCTGAGATAGCCCGGCTACTCGGTCCTCATTCTCTCTAACTCTGTTAGAGAGATCTTGTATCGACTGGCCTGATTGAGACAGAGTGCTCGACAACCCCCCCCCCCCCCGTGCGAACATCTGCTCGAATCTCGTCCCCAGGGCGGAGACTTGCGAAGGCCAACCAGCTCGCCCACCTGTTGCATCACCACTGCTGAGAAAGCAGTGGGATCAAAGGTGCTAGGGCCCTGCCCTCTCCTCCTACCGGCGTAGCCGGGAGAAGGAACGCGGTGGAGGCGTGGGGAGAAGGCACTGGCTCGGCGGGAGCGCGAGCCTTCTCCTTAGAAGCCTTGCTTCTAGAGCTCTTTGAGTGAGAAGAGCTCGGCTTCGCTTTCACCGCGTCGGCGTAGGAAGTCGAAGACTTCCTAGCCGAAGAAGACGAAGACGACTTCCTAGAAGTTGTCTTAGCCAGAGTCTTCGGTTCTCTCTGTCCCTTCACCTTTGGGGGTACAGAGAGATCGGGAGAGCGGGTAGGGATCTCAGATCCCACAAAGCCTTGAAAGAAGCACTCGAAGAAGGGACAGGAGAAGATCCAGGAGCACCCAAGGAAAGACCTTGGGCGCCCGACACACCTACCTCAACCAACAAATCCTCCACCCCTACCGCCATGGGCTCGATGTTTAGGTCCAGGGCAGCGACGTCCGGGACCGACTCCTGGGCAGCTACGACCCCAAAGGATTGCTGGAGGTCTTGCTGGATGGAGGCTATCAGAGGGGCCGCGGACAAGGGGTCAACATATCCAGTTGACTTGCCCGCAGGGAAGATCTGGACGGCCAGCTTCTTGTCAAGAATGTATGGCTGGCCTTTGGCGGCGTTCTTCCGAAGCCGCCACACCACGCTTTCAGGGTGGCGAGGGCGACTTCCCTCACACCAGTAGCCTGAAAGAAAGGCGAGATGAGCTTCTAGTGGCGGAACGGGGTTAACAAACTTATGACTAAGAGTTGTTAGTAAAATGATAAGGAAGCCTATAATGGACTTACCCCATCTCCCAGCTGACCTACTAGGTCGTAGCAAATAGCGCAGGCTTCTGGGTGCCAGACGATCATCTCATTGTAGGACGTGGCACAGGGGGCGTGAGACCTGCACTCATCGTGGCCGCAGGGGTCGTACAACGTCGCGTTGCACGCTGGGACCTGACAGTGGTAGCCTGTAAGTGAAAAGATACATGAGTACCAGGTAAACACTTACAGTCTAACAGATGCTCCGCTGGTGCCGGAGCGATAAAGTTAGATTAAACCAGAGCCCCGCCAAAATACGTGTGGTAACCAGGTTGGTTGTGTGCCCTAGGCTATAGCTCCGCTGATGGCGGGGACACAAAAGGAAACCAACCAGGAGTGGTGGTAAATGGAAACCACGACGGAAAATGGCGGGGATGGTAGATATATAATAATAAAATTACACAATTCATTGTAAAATTAGGGTATATCCTTAAAATAACAATAATAATAATAATACAAACCTCTCTCCACCCGTCTACTAGAAGAGTGCACGGGTAAGAAGCAAGCTCCCTTCCGGTAGCGGTGGAGAGATGTTAAGGACATAGTAGGCCAAGCAACCGACCACTAGTAGTTGATGCCCACCCCCCCGCCCGCTGGCGGAGCCAGTAATCTATAACCAAAGGTGCCCCGGCTGCGACGGAAGGCTCCTTTCGTTATAGCGAGGGAGGTGGCTGAGCAACTGGGGAGGGGGGGGAAGGTCTCGGCGTAACACGGCGGGAGAGAGAGAGGGGGGAGGGATGGCCTACTCCTCCCCGCCTCACCGACTACCCGCTCGGAGACCCGGTACCTCATGAGTGGTCGCCCTATACCCCCCGCTGGGAGGAACCCCTGGCCACCTCGAGAGGGAGAGAGAGAAGGCGACTGAGGTTGTCATGACAACCAAGGGGTCCCCCCCCAGCCCCTCCCTATACCAAAAGGGAGGGCAGGGGCAGGGTAAGGTGCTATGGAACACGTGACCGCAAGTGGCCTAGGCCGCGAGCAACACAACCGTGAGAGGGCCACGTGAACCAGGCTGTACCAAAACAAGGAACAAGCACCTAGGCTAGCCTAATACCCTAAATACAATAAATATATACATCGAAAAGATGGAAAGACACTTTTAGTAAAAGAGAAAGAAGCCCAGGAGGAGGCAGACTGTTCCAAGAAACAGAAGCCTACTCGGAGCCAGCGATAGCCGATGAAGAGCAAGAGCCGGGATGCTGGGCCGGAATAATAATAATAGCCCTAAATACCAAACTAAGAGATATGGTAGGAGGGCTAACAAACTAGCTAAAATCGATGTAAAAGGTAATGAACGTAATATAGTAAGCCCATAAGTATAAGAAGTCCCAGTATGGAGGACCGGGAATTCTAACGAGGCAGCATGGCGCCACCACGAGACAACCGGGGAAACCGATATGACCTATTTAAGAGGAAAATACTGGTACCCGGAAAGATAAAATTGTGGTAAACTTACTTATGAGTTACTTAACTTAGCCGTTGCAATAGCAGAGCGTTCCATGTTAGATGAAAAGGATAAATCCTGGAATAGCACAGCACAAGGAAAAAATGCGTCTTGACGCTAGCGCTAAAAATTAAGGATGTCCGCTAGGGGCGCTGCTGTCCGTGGCGTCCTCTAGTAGTAGTAGTAGCGACGCATCGCCCGTTGGTATCAGCTCTCTCTTGGGGGGATTCTGATTGGAAGTTCTAATTGGTGATTGTCTCGTGGTAGTGTTCCCCACTCCCGCCCCTATTACCATACCGACACTTCTTTTTAAGAGTGAGCGAGTCAGTTTTACTGACATTTTCTAATTTTTGTTTTTTCTCTGGTAATTTTAGATTAATTTTACCTAGAAAGAATGATATTAAGGATCCTTTCATAGGCCGACACGAGCTGAGCCCAGAAAAGCCTCTCGCTCTGGCCAACTTTTGGATAGTCTGAATGCAGTCAGACTCAGAGCGAAGAGGCTTCTGAGGTACCTCTCGAAGTGGGGCTGTCTGAGTAGATCTGTCCTTACTGGAAGCGTCCTCGGGAAGTCTACTGCAAAGGCCATGACCTCTGTGAACCACTCTCTCGCAGGCCAGAACGGGGCGAACAAAGTCATTCCTCGTCCCTTCCGACACCGCAAACTTTCTCATGACTTCCCCTAAGATCTTGAACGGGGAAGGCGACAGGTCCATCCCCGTCCAGTCCCAGAGAAAGTGTGTCTATCGTCACTGCAGCTGGGTCGAGTACTGGGGAGCAGTACAGTGGAAGCCTCTTCGTTCTGGACGTCGCAAAGATATCCACCAGCGGACGTCCCCATAACCCCCACAGCTCTTGGCATACCTCCTGATGCAGAGTCTACTCGGTTGGCAGAAGTTGACCTCGTCTGCTGAAGAGATCTGCCCAGACAATCTCTACGTACTCATGCTACAAACTTCGTAAGGATCATGACGTCCAGTGCCCTTGCCCACAGCAAGATCTCCTTTGCCAGAGCAAAGACTGTGTTCCTCCCTACTTCTTCAAGTACGCCAGAGCTGTGGTGTTGTCTGAGTTGACTTGGACTATTCGACGAGAGACTTTTTCTTGGAAAAACTGGAGAGCTAAAAAGATGGCTGCCATTTCCTTTAGGTTTATGTGCCAGGACACCTGTTCCCCTCTCCAGGTGCCTGCCACTTCTTTCCCCCTAATGATGCTCCCCATCCCGTGGTGGACGCGTCGGAGAACAACACTAGGTCGGGGCTCTGAAGCTTGAGAGACACGCCCTCCGACAGCTACACTGGATCTAGCCAACATTTCAAGTGATGTTTTACCTCTCCTGAAATTTCCAAGATCATGTGTAGATTCTTGTTTTCTTTCCAATTGTACTTGAGAAAAAAAATTGTAACGGTCTGAGGTGCAGTCTCCCAAGGAAACAAACTTCTCCAGCGAGGAAATGGTCCCCAGTTAGACTCATCCCATTCCCTCACCGAGCACGAATCTTTCCTTAGGAAGGCTAACACTTTGTCTAAGCCTTGCTGCTGACGTCCCTGGGACGAAAAGCTCGAAAAGCCACTGAATCCATCTGAATCCCCAGATACACGATGGATTGGGTTGGGATCAGATGTGACTTTTCGAAATTCACCAGTAGTTCCAGGGACTTCACCAACGATTAAGTAGTTTGAAAATCCTTCAGACACCGCGTTTGAGTGGAGGCATGAACGAGCCTGTCGTCCTTCGAAGATAACAATTGCGAAGGAGAAGACTGAGGGGCCGCAGGCTGAAACTATTCTTCAAAAGAGGCTCGAAGCCATCGAACCAAGACCTCTTCTTCTTCTCAACTGACACACGTTCGGGAAGATGGTAACCGTGCTCTCTAGACAACCTCTGGCGAGCTGCATGAAATCTAGAGAGCAAGGCAACTGGCGAAAGAGCGGAACGAGGAGAAGGATAAGGGACTGCCTGGACTCTTGATTGGCAGCCTATCATCCTTCCTCTCGCGATGTGCTTTGCCTTTCTCACTGCAATCAACAAAACAAGTTGTTGTTGCAAAAAGACACAATCATCCTTTTCGATGGAGAACATTCCTTCTCAGGCAAAAGGCTGATCCTTTGAGAAGACGATGGGCGAGGGGAAGCCCTCCTCCTTCTCACATGGACCGCCAAGGATATATCTTAGGAGCGACCGAAGCGCTCAAAAGCATACTCATCGGAAGACGTCCTCTCCGGTGAAGATCGCAACACAGTAGAAAAGAGAGAGGACGTGAAGCGTCCCCCTCCCTGAGACATACATCATACATCTTAGCTCTCTTTTACTGCGGAAAGTCTTCCAATTGCCCAGGAGACGACTGCAAAGCAGAAGGAGCTAATGGACGAGAAGCGTCCCCCTCCGAGGAACCAAAGACCGACGGCCGCCTGTGCGACCGATAGCGTCTTCGTTCTCCTCAGAGGGAGCGAGACCCTCCGAGAGTTCCAACTCCTGCGCGGGGGCGGGGAGGACGTCTCTGAAGACTAAAGTAATCTTTCAAGATTCAAATTCTATGAGATTATGAGCCATGACATCACCTATAGACGAAATCTTGACTATGAGAGATGTTCAGAATCATTTCTAGATCATCTATGCTATTCCAGTTTTTTCTGCAGGAAAAACTGGAGAGGTGTGAATTTCAGTCTATTCAGGGAAAAAAAACAACTTCTCCAGCGAGGAAATGGTCCCCTACAATTCATTCATTCCCTCACCGAGCATGTTTCCTTCCCTAATAAGGCTGCGTTTCACTTAAACAGGAGTAATTTGAAGACACTGTAGAAGATTGTTCATTGTTTCTTCCTAAAAGTCTCCTTCCTGAGATCCATTACTATTCTCTGATTCTCGGCGAATGTCTGAAGAAGCATTACGTTGTGCGTCCATCCAAGCGTCCTGCCGAGCGTCGCGCTCGGCGCTGTCGTATTTGGCAGCGGAAGGAGTCCCCTTCATAATCGAGCAAGGGACGTCTCGGCGAGCTAATTGACTGCATCTCTTGCACATCATTCTTGTTTCGAGGGAAATCATGTGTGCTATGCCGCTGTAGACTCGGACAGAATTCTGTTTACCATGCGGTAAACAGAACCGAAAAGGTCTAATACATATATATATATACATACACACATATACATTTACACATATATATCTATATCTATATATATATATATATATATATATATATATATATATATATATATATATATATATATTATATATATATATATATATATATATATATATATATATATACATATACACATTCATATATATATACACATACTACATACACATATATATATATATATTTATTTATTATTATTATTTTTTTTTGTTTTTTTTTTTTTTTTTTTTTTTTATGAAAAAATTCTCGCAAAGTGAAGATGTTCAGCCATGTATGCTAGAATTCCCCTCAACCCGAGGCTAAGGCCGTGATTGTAGGGTAGAAATACGGTTAGTCCGTCAATCCCGCAGGAGAGAGAGAGACGTAACCTACTGCGCATGGCAGACAATCAGATGGAACTGAGCACTGGCATTACGCATTAGTGACAGCAGACTCAGAGAACGTTCGTCGTTCTCGCACTGCTCTGCCTGAGTTGCCACCTACACCATTCTACGAATGATAGGTTTACTATCATTATAGAGCAGAAACCAAACCAAAATCCATCAAAATGTTATTGTTAGTATACAATAAGGTTTTGTACATACTTACCTGGCAGATATATACTTAGCTATACGTTCTCTGACGTCACGACAGAATTCAAAACTCGCGGCACACGCGACAGGTAGGTCAGGTGATCTACCCTTACCCGCCGCTGGGTGGCGGATGTAAGAACCAATCTCCCTTTCCAGCCAGAATTTTTCCTTCCACCGGTCTCCTGAGGGGAGGCTGGGGCGCCATCAATCGTATATATCTGCCAGGTAAGTATGTACAAAACCTTATTGTATACTAACAATAACATTTTTGTACATGAACTTTCCTGTCAGATATATACTTAGCTGATTGACACCCTTGGTGGAGGGAAAGAGACAGCAATATAAATATGGAAAAAAGGGGAAAACAACACTAGTTGTAGGATGTAAAAACAACCTTGGTTTCTTACCTGTTTAGGCAGAAGACTTCGTAGTTACTGTCTATGAGTCTGCGTTGCCTTAAGAGCTTCAGCGAGGGCGTGACCTACAGCTGACAGACTCTTTGGGTCTATCAAAGGGATTTGGTTGTCGCTTACTTGATAGAATCCGAGCAGGATCTGTCAACGGGGATTCGCCCACTTATATATATGACAGAACCTAACCACTATCATTGCAAGGAGCTCAAACATACACCGATCACCTAACCAATCTAATCATTGTTAGCACTACGAAATGAAAAACATGCCTACCCACATGTTCTTTCAAAACAACCAAAAACTTACACCTAACAAGGGGAAAAAATATATACTACTAAGGATATGTCTCAGCTCCCTCCCGCCCCAGCACCGAATCCGCCGATACGTACGGGCCTAACCCGAAGCACTTTTCATACGTAATTTTGACGTCTCTCAGATAGTGGTTTGCAAAGACTGAGTTGCAACGCCAGAATGTTGCCTTCATAATATCTTACTCAGGGATATGTTTTTGTTAAAAGTCAATGACGTGGCAATAGCTCTTACCTCATGAGCTTTGACCTTAAGAACTTTGTATTGACTTTCCTCACATATCGCATGCGCTTCTTTCACCAGGCTTCTGATAAAGAAAGAAAGCGCATTCTTCGAAAGTGTCCTCCTTGGATCTCTTACAGAGCACCAAAGGTTGACATCATTGCCCTTAAGTTTTTT
>NC_061090.1:54308990-54335475 GCF_015104395.2 Macrobrachium nipponense | reverse complement strand
TTAGCATGACAATCTATCTTCAAGCACAACAACTAAACAGCAGAAGGAGAACCATGCCATGCTCAAGGTAACAATATATGTCCACACTTATGAGGAAGGCTGGACAAATAGTTCTGGCAATTTCCATGCTAAAATAACACTTCTTTTTCAGGTGGCTTAAACCCTCTTACGCCGGAGCGGCAAATAAAAAATTGTCTCCCGTGTGCCGGAGGGGTTTCGGAGTGAGCGTGGAAGCGGAAAAAATATTTTTTTCAAAAAATCACAGCGAGCTTAGTTTTGAAGATTAAGAGTTCATTTTTGGCTCCTTTTTTTGTCATTGCCTGAAGTTTCGTATGCAACCATCAGAAATGAAAAAAATTATCATTATCATATATAAATAATGCGATATATGATAGCGCAAAAATGAAATTTCATATATAATTGTATTCAAATCGCGCTGTGCGCAAAACGGTTAAAGGTAAAAAGTTACTTTTTTTTCGTTGTAATGTACACTAAATTGCAATCATTTTGGTATATAACACATTGTAAAACGATAAAAGCAACACAGAGAAAATATTATCACAAAATAATGCATGAATTCGTAACGTGCAGAAGTAAACAAATATTTTTTTCAAAAATTCACCATAAATCTAAATATTGTCCTAGAGACTTCCAATTTCTTTCAAAATGAAGACAAATGATTGAATATTACTATACTGTAAGAGTATTAGCTTACAATTGCAGTTTTCGACCATATCTGATGAGTTAAAGTTGACCAAATGTCAAATTTTTTTATATATATATTTTTTCTGGGCTCAGCTCGTGTCGCTGCGCGAAATATCCTTTAATCTATTATTTCTAGGGTAAATGTACTAACACATACCAGAGAATAAATAAATAAAGAAAAAGGTCAGTATAACTGACTCGCTCACCCTCCAAGAGGGTGTCGGTATGAACACTATGGCGAGTGAGACCACTACCACGAGCCAAATGCCAATAGAAATCTCCCACTACAAAACCCTCCAAGAGGGGAGCCGACCCACAGAGTGGGCAGCGAGTACTACTACTACTCCATCCCATGCTGCCGACTGCTGCCCTCTGGTGGACATCCTTTTCCAGTTAGCGCACACGATTCACACGTGCCATTTTTTCTCTCTGTGTTTTTTGTGCCCTTTCGTTGGATTTATTTACCATGGAGCGTGCAGCAATCGCAGCAGCTAAGTTAAGTACTCAGTATTTATGGTTAGTTGGTTTTTTCCGGCCCTGAGCCCGTATTTGCCGTTTTTTAGGTATAAATACGAACTCTAGGTCGGAAGCATGGCAGCATGGTTCTGCCTCGTGGTGGGTTCGTTCTTGGTCACCCATACCCAGAACATCCCCTTATTTATGTACGCTCTATTTTAATTATCCGCTTTACTTAGGGTACTGTCTACACGGGTTTGTCATGCATGCATGTCTTTTACCTTATGTAGGCTCCTTCTATCCAGACCCTAGTCACGGCTCTTAGTATCGGCCCCGACTAGCTTTGAGTGGTAGACTTCCCTTCGGGTTAGTCGTACACTCCTGGATTTTTTCTCCTTCTATATTGTTTTCTTTCTTTCATTATTATTCATTTGAATTATTTATTTGATATTGTTTAGGTTAGTTAGGCGTCTGGCTTGCTTAGCCTAGGTCATGGCTCATTGAGCCTATACCCTACCGCTCATCAGTTCGGTTGCTTCCCTATAGCATCTCTCTGATCGGTTGGTCTTGGCCCAGTGGGCCTATATGCTACCGCTCATCAGTTCAGTTGCTTCCCGATAGCATCTCTCTGATCAGTTGGTTTGTCCTAGGCTTAGTTGTCTTTGTTTTGTTCTTACCGCCCCGTGGTCACTACGTGATCACGAGGCAGCCAGACGCCTGTCCAGTCACCTTCCCCCCCCTCCCGCTCTTCTATAGAGTCGGGGGGGGGTGGGTCGGTCTACCCATGCTCGCTCCACATACCCGAGCCTGCCTCCCTCTCTCCCCCCAGGCGGAGGGAGTAGTGGGACGGGACAGACCCAGACTGGACTCGACCTCTCCGGCTTCTCGGTCCGGCCGGATGGTAACGTCGGGGGGGGACTGGCCTTTCCCCCCTCCGTTGCTACCCTGTCGCTCCGTTGCTAGCTCGAGCCTGTATGCCTTCTCGCTCTTTCCCACCTTACTAGGGCTCCTTTACCCCCGGAGTCCTGGCATCCAGCGGAAAGGGCTAGTCCACCCAGCAGAGTGGACCGGAACATACAGTTGGTCCCTGCTAACCTCTCCGTCTCGCTGAGTTACAACACTCCGCCACGCACTGGACTTAGTCCGGTACGTTCGAGTTTTAGGTTTAAGTGTTATTAGGTTAACTTTAAGTTTATCTTAAGTTACCTTAAACCATCCCCCCTCCCTTACATGTCTCACCGGATCTCTCCGGGGTTATAGCCTATTCAGGCGATTAAGGGAGGGGTTATGCCCAAATTTTTTCCGAGCTCCGGCATGCAACGGAGTTCTTCTGTCCTTTAGCCTGTAAGTGATATTCTTTAAGATACTCATGTGTCTTTCCACTTACAGACCACCAACTGTGAGCATCCGGGATGCGCCGCCACACTTCAGGACCCATGTGGACACGAAGTTTGCCGTCCCATGCTCCATGTGCGACTCCGCACGGGGACATCCAGGTCTGGTACCATGAGACGTGTACCATATGTTACGATCTTGGGTGAGCCAGCTTTTTTTTTTTAGAAAAACGGGTAGTATTGCCATCTCGGTAGCTGCTCCGCATCTGTTATAGTACTTAAGTTTTCATCAATCACTCTAACTTAAGGAAATTCAAGAGGCCCTATAGCCCCTATAAGTTTAAGTTATACTTTAAGTTTTAGTTTTAAGTGATTCTTAAATCTAATCAATACCCTCTCTTCCAGGCGCCGGCAGTGAGGGATACCGCACTGGCAACCCTGCGGGCCTGGGTCGGTGGTTTCGGGAAGAACGCCGCCAAGGGTATGACCCTATCCTGGTAAAAAAGGTTAGCGGTACTAATCTTCCCCGGAGGCAAGGCGACAGGATACGTCGACCCAGTAGAGGCGGCCCCGACTATCGCCTTCATCCAACAACAGCTGGCTGCCTCATTGACTGACCAGGACCAGGACATCTCCACGGAAGTCGCGACGTTGGATATTAATGTAGAACCTATGGTAGGTGTAGACGACCTGTTGGTCGAGGTAGGTAAGGTGGACACCCAAGGGTCACCCTTGGGCGTAACTGTTTCTTCTACTCCTGCAACCTCTCCATCCTTCCAAGGCTTTACGGGTGATGAATTGTATACTCCTCCTGACGCTTCGGTTAGACCCAAGGTCAAGGGTCAAGCAGTGAAATCCTTGACAAAGACGTCGTCGTCGTCTAAGAAGACGGCTTCGGCGTCATCCTCCTCTCGTAAGTCTCCGGCTAGGAATCCCGGAGCAGACAGATCTAAAGCTTCTGGGTCCGGCTCTAAGTCCTCGAGGAGTAAATCCTCCAGAGAGAGATCTCACACTCCGGCAGAGTCGTCAGTTCCGCTACCCTTGGTTCCGATTCAGAGCCACCCCTCCACCTCCGCAGCAGCTCCGGCTTTGGACTCCAATGCTGGCCTGTTACAACAGGTGGGCGACCTGGTTGGGTCTCTAAAGAGTAGCATGGAACAAATGATCTCTCGGTTGTCGGATAGGATTACTTCTCAAGACTCCATTATAGCCGGACTGAGCCAAGCTCCTCTAGCCTCTCCTCCACTTTCCAATACAGGTGGAGCCCAGCCTCCTCCGTATGACTCTCTACCTCCGTTCTCGATGAACAACCCATGGAGAGTAGCGTCATACGCCCCCTTCCAAGACGGACTCATTTCTATACCGGAATTTGGAACTCGAAGGATAGAGGACTTCGAGTTCTACCCGGAAGACCTCCAGCCCCCGTTTATAGGCTACGCAAGGCTCACCGCCTCAGCCATGGTTCGGGATGATAGGGTACCAAAGGAGACAGTCCTCTATTCACGTGACCAGGCTCAGAGAGAATGGCTCAGGTGTTTAGAGGACATGGATTGTTCTAATACTAAGATACAACCTTTCAAGAGTCCCTTTACCATCTTCACAATGGATGAGAGTACCCCGCTCCCTTTCCTGACAAAGATCGCGAGGTCTACCATTCCAGCGGCCCAGAAGGGGGACCCCATACCTCAACTGAAGGAAGCAGATCCCACATCTCCGTTACTTCCTTCAGCCGGAGAATTGTGGGAAGACTTACCGAACACCTTCTCAGCTGGCAAACTCAAACCGGACTGTGCTATGGAGCAGTTTGGTGAAAAGCTGCCCAGGCTCCCAGATAGCCTTATTCAGGCTGAATTTGACGCCAAATCGCGATTAGCCAGATCGATTAATTCTATGGCTATGACCGAGGTGGCCACCATAGCCTACGGCTCAGAGCCGCTTTTCAAACTTATGACCAAATCCCTGACTCAAACGGTACAGTCAGATATGTTTGAGTTTGCCACTGCTAGAACGAATTGTAGGAAGCATGTCCTACAAGAAGCAACCATCCGGCACGAGCCGAATAGGTTACTCTCGTCGAACATCTGGGGAGCAGATCTCTTCCCAGAAGCCATGGTGAAGGAAGTCCAGTCAGAGGCTACGAGGTTGAACCAGAGCCTTAAGGACCGTTGGGGCCTTACGGCTAAGAGGAGGCAAGATCTAACAGCTAAAGGTAAGGGGCAAAGGAAACCCAGGCGTTTCCAACCTTACCAGAAAAAGCAGCCACGCTTTCCTCAGCAAGTTCCGGCGGTTCCCTTAGTGCAAACAGCCCAACCTTCCACTTCAACGGCTCAATCACAGCCAATTTACGTGATCTCCCCTCAGCCTCAGCCCTCCACTCGACGCCATCTCTCCAGCTTACAATCAAGCCTTCGAGAGTCAATCTTCACAGAAGTATGACCGCTCGGGTAAGGGAGGCAGAGGTAAGCGTTCCTTTCGTGGGAGAGGATCGGGAGGTCCCGTTTTAATAGGGGCAAAGCACTTCAGAGGAGGCCATAAAAAAAAGGGGAAGGCAGGCCGAGGAGGTTACCAGAACCAATGAAGAACTTCAGGTAGGAGGGAGGCTGTTTCACTTTCGCCACGGTGGAACTTCAGCAAGTGGGCTCAGAGCATTGTGTCAAAAGGCCTGGGTTGGAGCTGGTTGGCGAACCCACCTCCATCCAGACCTTTCCATCAACCTTCCTTCCAAAGGAATTGACAGAGTACGCGCAGGATCTCCTTCAGAAAGGAGCTATAGCGAGAGTCAAAAGATTAAAATTTCAAGGTCGCTTGTTCAGCGTGCCAAAGAAAGGCTCACAAAAAAGAAGGGTAATCTTAGACTTGTCCCGCTTAAACTTAACCATTCGCTGCGACAAGTTCAAGATGCTCACGATCTCGCAGGTGCGGACCTTACTTCCCCGTGGGGCCATCACCACCTCTATCGATCTTACAGACGCTTACTATCATATCCCTATTGCAAGACACTTCCGTCCGTATCTGGGCTTCAAGATAGGAGACCAGACATTCTCCTTCAAGGTAGTTCCTTTCGGGCTCAACGTAGCACCCAGGGTGTTCACGAAGCTGGCGGAAGTGGTAGTGCAACAACTCAGGTCACAAGGGATTATGGTAGTAGCGTATCTCGACGATTGGTTGATCTGGGCTTCAACAGTCGAGGAATGCAACAGAGCTACACTGAAAGTGATTCAGTTCCTGGAATATCTAGGCTTCAAGATAAACAGGACCAAGTCAAGACTCACTCCAGAGTCAAACTTTCAGTGGCTAGGCATTCAATGGAATCTATCCTCCCATACTCTGTCGATTCCATCAACCAAAAGGAAAGAAATAGCGAAGTCAGTCAAGCAATTTCTAAGTCACAAACTGGCGTCAAGAAGGTCGGAATCAGGAAAGATCCTGGGTTCAATCCAGTTTGCATCAGTGACGAACATCCTAATGAAAGCCAAACTGAAAGACCTAACCAGAATCTGGCGCTCACAGAGCAAATGTCAGGTCCAGGGACAAATTATCCTCAGTCCCTCTGATTCTAAAGAATCGACTTCGGCCGTGGGCGAAAGTCAAGAACTTGTCGGTGTCAGTACCCCTTCAGTTCCCTCCACCAGGGATCACCATCCACACAGACGTGTCTTTAAGCGGTTGGGGAGGGTATTCCCAGTTCAAAAAGGTTCAAGGAACGTGGTCACCTCAGTTCCGTCAGTTCCATATAAACGTACTGGAAGCAATGGCAGTGTTCTTGACTCTAAAAAGGTTACGTCCACCAAGGTACTCCCACATAAAGCTAGTCCTGGACAGCGCAGTGGTAGTACATTGTATAAACAGAGGAGGCTCCAAGTCCGTCATCTAAATCATGTCATGGTAGCCATCTTCTCCCTGGCAGACAAGTTCAGTTGACATTCTCTCCTCCACTCATATAGCTGGAGTGAGAAACGTCATAGCAGATGCTCTATCCGATCAGTGCCCCTAGAGTCGGAATGGTCACTGGACAACAGTTCGTCCAATGGATCCTTCAGAGAGTTCCAGGTCTACAGGTGGATCTCTTCGCATCTCAAGCGAACACAAACTCTCCCGTGTTATGTAGCCCCAACCTGGACCCTCTGGCCTATGCCACGGACGCCCTGGCTCTGGACTGGAACAACTGGGAGAAGATTTTATGTCTTTCCTCCAGTGAATCTTCTCATGAAAGTGTTAAACAAACTCAGGACATTCAAGGGTCAAGTGGCTCTAGTAGCCCCAGACTGGCCGAAGAGCAATTGGTATCCCCTAATTCTGGAACTGGGTCTTCGTCCTCTTCGGATCCCCCAATCCCAGGCTCTCCCAGTCAGTACAAACGAAGACTGTGTTCGCTTCCTCAGGGATTCTCAAAACCCTAACTTTATGGATTTCATGAAGTTTGCAGCGAAAAGAGATGCGAATATTGACCCTCAGAATATTCTCTTCTTGGAATCCGATAAAAGGGATTCAACTTTGAGACAGTATGATGCTGCTGTCAAAAACGTTAGCAAATCTTCCTGAGAGAATCAGATATTAGAATCATGACAATTAATTCAGCTATATCCTTTTTCAGATCCCTATTTGAAAAAGGTTTAGCAGCTAGCACGATTACGACAAACAAGTCAGCCTTGAAAAAGATATTTCAATTTGGATTCAACATAGACTTGACGGATTCCTACTTCTCGTCTATTCCTAAGGCATGTTGCTAGACTTAGACCTTCTGTAAGGCCTACGTCAGTATCATGGTTCTTAAACGATGTTCTAAAACTGGCTTCAGAAACCGATAATGACACATGGCTCGGTTTATAATGCTCTTAAGAAAAACTCTATTTTATTAAGCTTGGCTTCAGGAGCAAGAATTTCAGAACTGTCGGCTTTATCCAGAGATCCGGGTCATATTCAATTCCTTCCCACGGGGGAAGTCCTACTTTCTCCGGAACGTAGCTTTATAGCAAAGAATGAAGATCCTTTGATGAGGTGGGAACCTTGGAAGGTACTACCCCTTCCACAAGATGTATCTCTTTGCCCAGTTTCAGCCTTACGAGCCTTTCTGTCCAGGACCGCCTCAATCCTCATGGCGGGTCCCCTCTTTAAGAGTGGAAAAAGGTGGAACTTTATCCATGAAAGGCATCAGGCAACAAATCCTGTACTTCATTAAACAAGCCAATCCTGACTCTTTCCCGAAAGCACATGATGTCAGGGCAGTAGGCCACCTCAATTAACTATTTCCAACATATGAACTTCGATGAGTTGAAAAAGTATACCGGATGGAAATCGCCGACAGTGTTCAAACGTCATTACCTTAAGTCCTTGGAAGCTCTGAAATTTTCAGCAGTAGCAGCGGGTAACATAGTTTTCCCCTGACTCTAACTAATCTTTAGTAGATGATCCAGTCCTCCTTCTACCTGCCTCACCCAACAGTTCGTCTATTCCTGCCTTGTTCATTTACAGTCACCTTGTGTCTTAGCTGCTTTTATGATGATGTAGTGGGTGTCCCTTATTTTTTTGCTAGGGACACTCACAGGTGAGTTACGGATATTGATCTCATGGATGTTATCCCCTTATTTGTTTAGCTAGGGGATACATCTTAATTGTTAATGGTTACGGGTTTTGTATATTAAGTCATATACATTCCTTTATATATTATTATTGTTGAGTTGTTTGTTCATTTGATTATATTAATTGCTCTAGAATTTTGATACTAGCTTTACACAGATCCCCTTTTGATACATGTAAGCCATTTTACCTCTGTATATATGTAAATTACCTTAAGTTAGAAATATTATTAGAATTAAGTGTAATTTAAGCATATTTCTATTTTTGTATCACTGTGTATATGTATCTTTTTAGTCAATTTTTAATTATATTCTTTTGATTTTTATTTTATCTTTTATTTTGAGACCTATTTTGATTTATTTTATTAATTTTGTTTACAATCTTGTGCTATTTCTCTGGTACGATTTTGCGCAGCGACACGAGCTGAGCCCAGAAAAGGATTTTGACGTAAGGAAAAATCTATTTCTGGGCGATTGGCTCGTGTCGCCAGCGAAATCCCGCCCTACCCATCCCTCCCTTCGCCCAAGATTGTCTGGCTAACTCAGGATGGCCACCAGAGGCGCAGCAGTCGGCAGCATGGGATGGAGTAGTAGTAGTACTCGCTGCCCACTCTGTGGGTCGGCTCCCCTCTTGGAGGGTTTTGTAGTGGGAGATTTCTATTGGCATTTGGCTCGTGGTAGTGTCTCACTCGCCATAGTGTTCATACCGACACCCTCTTGGAGGGTGAGCGAGTCATTATACTGACCTTTTTCTTTATTTATTTATTCTCTGGTATGTTTGTTAGTACATTTACCCTAGAAATAATAGATTAAAGGATATTTCGCTGGGCGACAACGAGGCCAATCGACCCAGGAAATAGATTTTTTCCATTACGTCAAAAAGCCTTTATATGCAAATTATTTTCATGGTAAATTAAGAAAAGCTACAACCTTCAAATATTTTTTGTTTTATTCTACATGAAAATTGCGCACATTTTCATATATAAAACTCTATGAAGGCCTAATATGAAATGGAGCAAATATTCCGAGAATGGGACGTACGTATTTCGGAGATTTGTGGCGGAGAATCCGCGCGCGGAGGGAAGGAAAGATTTTTTTTTTTAATTCACCATAAATCTAAATATTTTGCTAGAGACTTCGAATTTGTTTCAAGATTAAGATAAATGACTGAATATTACTAGACTGTAAGAGGTTTAGCTTACAACTGCGTTTTTTTCGACCATTTCGGTAGAGTCAAAGTTGACCGAACGTGGTTTTTTTTCTATTTATCGTGATTTATATGCAAATATTTCAAAAATGAGAAAAGCTACAACCTTCAATTATTTTTTGTTGTATTCTACATGAAATTGCGCACATTTTCATATATAAAACTTTATGTAACGGCTAATTTAAAATGGTGCAAACATTACCACAATCGCACGTATGATTTTTTTCGGAAGAGTTACCGCGCGGACGTAAAGAAAATGTTATTTTTTTCATAAATTCACCATAAATCAAAATATTGTGCTAGAGACTGTTCCAATTTGTTTGCAAACTGAAGTTCAAATTGCTTGAATATTATTTGGAATGTAAGTGTTTTCAGCTTACAATTGCGTTTTTTGACCATTTCGGTAGAGTCAAAGTTGACCGAAGGTTGAAATTTTGGCAATTATCGTTATTTATATGAAAATATCTCAAAACTGATAAAAGCTACAACCATGAGTTATTTTTAGTTGTATTGTGCATGAAATTGTGCACATTTCCATATATAAAACTTTATATAACGGCTAATTTTAAAATGGTGCAAACATTACCACAATCGCATGTATGATTTTTTTGGAAGGAGTTACCCCGCCGACGTAAGGAAAAAGTTTTTTCATAAATTCACCATAAATCAAAATATTGTGCTAGAGACTTCCAATTAGTTGCAAAATTAAGGTAAATGATTGAATATTACTAGAATATAAGCGTTTTAGCTTACAATTGCGTTTTTTGACCATTTCGGTAGAGTCAAAGTTGACCAAAGGTTGAAATTTTGGCAATTATCTTTATGTGAAAATATCTCAAAACTGATAAAAGCTACAATCATGAGTATTTTATTGTTGTATTCTACATAAAAATGCACGCATTTTTATATACTATAATACTTCATGTAACGGCTAATTTACAATGGTACAAAAATTATGTCAAAGTGACGAAATAATTTCCGAGATGTGTCACAGATACTTTTTAGTGCGGCAAGAAAGAAATTTGCGCTTGCGCGCCTGCGTAACGATTGTAAACAAAACAACACCTTGATCCGTGAACTCCCAGCATCCCCCAAGACGCGTGATTCAAAAGTTTTAGGCTGGTAGGCCTATAAGTATTTTTCCGCGAATTTTAAAAAAAACTTTTGTAAGTCGATGTAAAATATGTCCAGTCGGCACACGGGAGACAAAAAATGTCGACGTAAAATACGTCCAGTCGGCGTAAGAGGGTTAATACACCCAACATGTTACTAAAAGGAGAATTTATTAGGAAAAAGTGCATGCCAGTTCCATAAAAAAGTACAGTTCTTCATAATATATAGTATAGCATTAATCTGTGAAAAAGTAACAGTTGTACTTCAGCAAAAGCTTGGTCCTCTTTCTACAGGTTCTTTGAAAAAATTGAAAAATATCAAGCATTTCTATAAAAATACAACTCAATAATAACATTATTATTATTAATAACCATAATAATAATTAATAATAAAAATCTTCCAAAACAACAAAAACATTTAAGGTAAATTACACCAAATATGCAGGCTTAACAGCATAACAGAGTGTAGAAGATACTCAGCGAGAAATGAATGAGAAGAATTCTTGGTGCAAATGAAGAAGCATTTTATAGCTACTGGAAAATAAACCAAGAATGTCTACATGAGACTTTAAAAGTGGGGAAAATGTCTATGACTCCTGTTAACACTAAGGAAGAAAAAGCAGGACATGGTGAATTATTTAGAACAGCAATAACTATATCAATTGACACCAGTTAGCTTTGTTGCTGGCAGTATTCTTTATTGCATATGTTTTAATGAAAATACCTTGGCAAGAGGCCCATGCTCATGTTTACTTACATCTGTAAATTATAAGGTACTCCAAGAATATCAAATCTCTCAACCTCAAAATCAACTCCAATAGTTGCCTTGTAGTTTGAATCAAAGATCTGGTGGCAAAATCTGAAAAAAATAAAAATAATAAAAGTATTAAGACATTTACATGAGAATTAAATAACTGGAGCAAAAAGTAGTTTGGCAAACAAGTCAACCCCTAAAAATCTGATGCTAAAAACGCCAAATTTTCGCAATTTTTTTTATTAGGTATACGAACAATGGCTTTCCCAAATGGAGTAATCCAGTGCATTTCATGCTTTGACTCGTACTACTACTTACTATAAAAAAAAATGTCTATCAAGGCTCAGGTACTGCTCTTATCACTGTTGCCCTACCTTGGTCATCAAAGGAACAAGACTCAAAGTAAAATAAGATTAGAACAAAGAGGGGTGGCAGAAGGGGGTTTAGACCTTTTTGAAAGCTACAATTTATATTCCTACAGAAAATTTAAAATTTGGTATTTGTTCCTACAAGGATACAAGCCTTTATTTTCATAAATGAACTTCACTCCTTTTATGGAAGGCCAATCTAACGGCTATACTTGGTTTAACAGGTGGGAGTGCCCGGGATCTCCTGGGGTTCCAGCATTTCTTCAATCGGTAAAACCCAAAGTGTGAGATGCACTGGAATACTCCATTTATGAACGCAAAGTTTTGTATCCCCATAGGAACAAGCAAAAAATATATTCCTCATCTATGAATTCCCCTTTATCTTTTGAGCTTTTACCTGCTGGTCACATCCTGTTACTTCTCCATCTATCAAACTTCCACCTGACAGATTCTCTTCTTAGTACATATGTACCCAAACTACCTCAATCTACTTATTAAAAGATGCTAGCAGGTGCTCATGTTGCTTAGGCACAGCTAAATGACCCAAATCTTGGAAGCACTAGATTACTGCACTGCAAACAAGGAACATAATACAGGAGCCATTCCTCCTATTTACCACCATCAAAATACCCAAAATATTGGAATCTACCAACATACTCTAGAACACTGAAACCTCACAAGATGATATTTTATTGGTACCACGACAATCAGAAAGGCACAGCAATATAACTTTAACCATTGCACTTATCAAACAATTCAGAGTGAACATGCAAGCCAATTAGCAATACAGCTCATCACTATGTTGTAGGAACCAGCAATACAGTACATACTCCTTCCAAGCCTTACAATTATACCACCTTGTCCTAACCCTTGATGCAAACTCATTCCAGGATTAAAGGTTAGCTTACTATATTTCTGGGCTCAGTTCGTGTCGCTGCGCGAAATATCCTTTAATCCATTATTTCTAAGGTAAATGTACTAACACATACCAGAGAATAAATAAAATAAAGAAAAGGTCAGTACAACTGACTCGCTCACCCTCCAAGAGGGTGTCGGTATGAACACTATGGCGAGTGAGACCACTACCACGAACCGCTTGCCAATAGAAATCTCCCACTACAAAATCCCCACTAGAGGGGAGCCGACCCACAGAGTGGGCAGCAACTACTACTACTCCATCCCATGCTGCCGACTGCTGCGCCTCTGGTGGACATCCTTTTCAGTTAGCGCACAGCGTATACACGTGCCCTTTTTTGCTCTGTGTTTTTGTGCCCTTTTTTCTGGATTTATTCATCATGGAGCGTACAGCCATCGCAGCAGCTAAGTTAAGTAATCAGTGATTATTGCTATTTGGTTTTTTCGGCCTTGAGTCAGTATTTGCCGTTTTTTTAGGTATAAATACGAGCTCTAGGTCGGAAGCATGGCAGCATGGTTCTGCCTCGTGGCGGGTTCGTTCTTGGTCTTCCATACCCAGAACCTTCCCTTATTTTGTTACGCTCTGTTATTATTTATCCATTTTATATTAAGGGTACAGCCTACGGGGTTTATGTCATGCATGCATGTCTTTTTCACCTTGCGTAGGCATCTTCCATCCAGACCCTAGCCACAGCTCTTAGTATCGGCCCCGGCTAGCTTTGAGTGGTAGACTTTCTTTCGAGTTAGTCGTACACTCCTGGATTTTTTCTCCTACTATTTTATTTTCTTTCTTTACGTTTAGTGATTTTGATTAATTATGTTTTATGTTAGTGTACGGCGTCTGGCTTCACCTAGCCTAGGTTATGTTCTATTGGTCTCCACCACTATGCTTCCGCTCTTCAGTTCGGTTGCTCCTCTATAGCATCTCTCTGATCAGTCAGTTGTTTATCCTAGGCTGTATTGTTTCATTGTATTTCATGTTACCGCTCCGTGGTCACTACGTGATCACGGAGCAGCCAGACGCCTGTCCAGTCACCTTTCCCTCCTCCCGCTCTTCCATAGGGCCGGGGGGAGGGTTGGTCTGCCCACGCTCGCTCCACATACCCGGGCCTGCCTCCCTCTCTCCCTAGGCGGAGGGAGTAGGGGGGCGGGACAGACCCAGACTGGACTCGACCTCTCCAGCTTCTCGGCACGCTCGGATGACTAAGGGGGGGGGGGACTGGCCTTTCCCCCCCTCCGTCGTTATCCGTCGCTCCGTTGCTAGCGCGAGTCTGTTTGCCCTCTCGCCCTTTCCCACCTTACTGGTGCTCTTTATCTACCGGAGCTCCGGCATCCACGTGGAAAGGTGCTAGTTCACCCTGACGGGCGGACTGCGGCATACAGTTGGTCTTTACTAATCACTCCGTCGCGCTGATATCGCGACACGACTCCGCCACGCACCGGACTTAGTCCGGCACGTTCGATGTCTATAGGTTTAAGAATTAGTATTTAATTTAAACTATATTAAGTTTAATTTAAGCTACCTTAAACCTTCCCTCCATTGCATGCTCACACCGGATCTCTCCGGCGTTATAGCCTATTCAGGCAATAAGGGAGGGGTTATGCCCAAAATTTTTTCGCGCTCCGGCATGCAGCGGAGTTCTTTTAACCTTTAGCTTGTAAGTGATATCTTTTAGGATGCTCATGTATCTTTTCACTTACAGACCACCAACTGTGAGCATCCGGGATGTAATGCCATGCTCCAGGACCCCTGTGGGCATGAAGTCTGCCGATCCCATGCTCCATGCGCGACTCCGCACGGGAACCTTCAAGTCTGGTTTCACGAGACCTGCACGATTTGCTATGATCTGGTGAGCCAGCACTTAGACGGGGTAAGTATGCCAACTCCGTTAGCCAATCCTACAAGGTTATAGTTCTTAAGTTTAATTTTAATCTCTTATCTTAAACTTAAGCTTGTTTTATATGGGATCTCGCATCCTCTATAATTTTAAGTTAACCTTTTACTTAAGTTTTAATTTTAAGTTTAAACTTAAAAACTAACAAATACCCTCTCTTCCAGGCTCCCGCTGTTAGAGACACCGCACTGGCAACCCTGCGGGCTTGGTCGGCGGTTTTGGGAAGAACGCCGCCAAAGGGACAGCCCTACATCCTTGAGAAGAGGTTGGCGGTCCGACTTCCCTGGCGGCAAGTCAACGGGCTACGTCGACCCAGCAGAGGCGGCCCCGACTATGGCGGAATTCAGCAGCAGCTCGCCGCTTCGTGACTGAACCAGGCCAGGACATCTCGTCGGAAGTAGCGACACTGACTTAAATATTGAACCGATGGTAGGTGTTGACGACCTGTTGGTCGAGGTGAGTACGTTGGACGCCCAAGGGCTTCCCTTGGGCGCCACTGGATCTTCTACTCCTGCAAACTCTCCAGCTTCCTTCCAAGGCTTTACAGGAGCTGAGCTCCTTTATACTTCTCCTGATGCCTCCGTTAGACCTAAGGTTCAAAGGACAAACAGTAGTTAAACCCTGAGTAAGACGTCGTCGTCGTCTAAAAGACGTCGTCGGCGTCAACATCCTCGCAAGTCTCCGGCTACAAACCCCGGAGCAGAGAGGGGTCTAGAGCTTCTGGGTCCGGCTCCAAATCCTCAAGGATAGATCCTCCAAGGAGAGATCACACACTCCAGCGGAGTCAACCGTTTTCTCTCCCCTTCCTTTGGTTCCTGTTCAAAGCTACCCACCACCTCCCGCGCAGCTTACCGGCTTTTGGATCCCAATGCTGGCCTGTTGCAACACATGGGGGATCTGGTTGGGTCTCTCAAGAACAGTATGGAACAGATGTTTCTCCCGGTTGTCTGATAGGATCAACTCCCAGGATAACATTATCGCCGGACTAAGCCAAAGCTCCGCTAGCTACCCCCACCTTTCTGGCACAGGAATAGCTCAGCTGCCACCACATGACTCTCTGCCTCCGTTCACTATGAACAATCCCTGGAGGGTGGCTTCATACGCCCCCTTCCAAGACGGGCTTATTTCTATCCCGGAGTGTGGAACTCGAAGGATTGAGGACTTCGAGTTCTACCCGGAGGATCTCCAACCGCCGCTTCATCGGCTACGCCAGGCTCACCGCCGCTGCCATGACGCGAGATGGACAAGGTCCCTAAAGAGACAGTCCTCTATTCACGTGACAGGCTCAAGAGAATGGCTCAGGTGCTTAGAGGACATGGATTGTTCAAATACGATACAGCCTTTTAAGAGTCCATTCACAATCTTCACAATGGAAGAGGGAACTCCGCTTCCTTTCCTTACGAAGATTGCTACGGTCACTATCCCAGCGGCCCAAAAGGGGGAGTCGTTACCGCAGCTAAAGGAAGCGGACCCTACATCTCCTTTACTTCCCTTAACCGGAGATTTGTGGGAAGACCTGCCCAACACTTTTTCTGCGGGCAAACTCAAACCAGACTGTGCTATGGAGCAGTTTGGTGAGAAGCTGCCTAGACTTCCAGACAGCCTCATTCAGGCCAGAGTTTGATGCCAAGTCTAGGCTGGCAGGTCTCTCAACACCATGGCCATGACAGAGTGGCTACCATTTCTTATGGTTCCGAGCCACTGTTCAAGCTGATCACCAAGTCACTGACTCAAACGGTGCAGTCTGACATGTTCGAGTTCGCCACAGCCAGAACAAATTGTCGGAAGCATGTCCTCCAGGAAGCAACTATTCGGCATGAACCGAATAAGTTGCTTTCATCAAACATCTGGGGAGCAGACCTCTTCCCAGATGCAATGGTAAAGGAGGTCCAGGCAGAGGCTACAAGGCTTAACCAAAGCCTTAAGGATCGTTGGGGTCTCACAGCAAAGAGACGCCAAGATCAAGCAGTGAGGGGTAAGGCTCAGAAGAAACCCAGACGTTTCCAGCCTTACCAAAAGAAACAGCAACGGTTTGCCCAGCCTGTTCCGGCTGTTCCGTTGGTGCAGGCAGCCCAACCCTCTACCTCCAAGGCCCAATCACAGCCTATTTATGTGATTTCCCCCCAGCCTCAACCTTCCACCTCTTACGCTGTCTCCCAGCCTTCAACCAAGTGTTCGAAGGCCAGGCCTTTCAGCAGTATGACCGCTCGGGTAAGGGAGGCAGAGGTAAGCGATCCTTTCGTCAGAGAGGATCGGGAAGGTCCCTTAATAGAGGAAAACACTTCAGGGGAGGCCGCGGAGGCTATCAACATCAATGAGAACTTCCAGGTAGGAGGGAGGCTGTTTCTCTTCCGCCACCGGTGGGGATTCAGCAAATGGGCACAAAGCATTGTGTCGAAAGGCCTGGGTTGGAGTTGGGTGGCGAATCCGCCCCCACCCAGACCTTCCTTCAACTTCCATCCAAAAGAATTGACGGAGTATGCGGAGGACCTCCTTCAGAAAGGAGCAATAGCGAGAGTCAACAGATTAAAGTTTCAAGGGCGCTTGTTCAGCGTTCCAAAGAAAGGCTCACAAAAAAGAAGGGTAATCTTAGACTTGTCCCGTTTAAACTTGGCCATTCGCTGCGACAAGTTCAAGATGCTCACCATCTCGCAGGTGCGGACCTTACTTCCCCGTGGGGCCGTCACCACCTCTATCGATCTTACAGACGCATACTATCATATCCCTATTGCAAGACACTTTCGCCCGTATCTGGGCTTCAAGATAGGAGATCAGGCATTCTCCTTCAAGGTAGTTCCCTTCGGTCTCAACGTAGCACCCAGGGTGTTCACGAAGTTGGCGGAAGTGGTCGTCCAACAACTAAGATCGCAAGGGATTATGGTAGTAGCGTATCTCGACGATTGGCTAATTTGGGTTCTCCACAGTCGAGGAATGTCACAAAGCAACACTGAAAGTAATCCGGTTCCTGGAATATCTAGGGTTCAAGATAAACAGGACCAAATCAAGACTCACTCCGGAGTCAAACTTTCAGTGGCTGGGCATTCAATGGAATCTATCCTCCCATACTCTGTCGATTCCATCAGCCAAGAGGAAAGAAATAGCGAAGTCAGTAAAGCAATTTCTAGGACACAAACTTGCTTTTCAAGGAGAACCCAGGAAAGGTATTCGGGTGGGTTCACTCCAGTTTGCATCAGTGACAAAACATCTGTTGATGAAAGCCCAAACTGAACAACGACCCTAACCAGAATCCTGGAGCTCAAACGAGCAAATGTCAGGTCCAGGGACAAATTATCCTCAGTCCCTCAGATTCTACGGAATCGTCTACGCCCTTGGGCAAAAGTCAAGAACTTGTCAATATCAGTACCCCAGTTTCCATTTCCTCCTCCGGGATTACCATCCACCACAGACGCTTCATTAAGCGGTTGGGGAGGATATTCTCAGTTCAAGAAGGTTCAAGGAACCTGGTCACCCCAGTTCCGTCAGCTTCACATAAACGTACTGGAAGCAATGGCGGTGTTCTTGACTCTAAAAAGGTTACGTCCGCCAAAGAACTCCCACATAAAGCTAGTCTTAGACAGCGCAGTGGTAGTCCATTGTGTAACAGGGAGGCTCCAAATCACGTCATCTGATCTTGTCATGGTAGCCTCTTCTCCCTGGCGGACAAGTTCAGTTGGCACCTCTCCTCCACCCATATAGCTGGAGTGAGAAACGTCATAGCAGATGCTCTATCCCGATCAGTTCCTCTGGAGTCGGAATGGTCACTGGACAACAGTTCGTTCCAGTGGATTCTTCAGAGGGTTCCAGGTCTACAAGTGGATCTATTCGCATCCCAAGCGAACCACAAACTCCCATGTTATGTGGCCCCCAACCTGGACCCTCTGGCTCCTATGCCACGGACGCCCTGGCCCTAGACTGGAACAACTGGGAGAAGATTTATGTCTTCCCTCCAGTGAATCTTCTCCTGAAGGTGCTGAACAAACTCAGGACGTTTCAAGGTCAAGTGGCTCTAGTAGCCCCAGACTGGCCGAAGAGCAATTGGTACCCTCTAATTCTGGAACTGGGGTCTGTTCGTCCTCTTCGAATTCCCCAATTCCCAGGCTCTCCCAGTCCAGTGCAAACGAAGACTGTGTTCGCTTCCTCAGGAATTCTCAAAACCCTAACTTTATGGATTTCATGAAGTTTGCAGCTAAAAGACATGCGAATATTGATCCTCAAAATATTCTCTTCTTGGAATCTGATAAAAGAG
The DNA here is from genome assembly GCF_015104395.2 of Macrobrachium nipponense. Taxonomy (NCBI): domain Eukaryota; kingdom Metazoa; phylum Arthropoda; class Malacostraca; order Decapoda; family Palaemonidae; genus Macrobrachium; species Macrobrachium nipponense. Next base: position 54,316,907 of record NC_061090.1, on the reverse strand, counting down.
ATTCAACTTTGAGACAGTATGATGCTGCAGTCAAAAAGTTAGCAACCTTCCTGAGAGAATCAGATATTAGAATCATGACAATCAATTCAGCTATATCCTTTTTCAGATCTTTATTTGAAAAAGGCTTAGCAGCTAGCACTATTACGACAAACAAGTCAGCCTGAAAAAGATTTTTCAATTTGGTTTCAGCATAGACTTGACAGACTCTTACTTCTCGTCTATTCCCAAGGCTTGTGCTAGACTTAGACCTTCTGTAAGGCCTACGTCAGTATCATGGTTCTTAAATGATGTTCTAAAGCTGGCTTCAGAAACAGATAATAACACATGTTCATTTATAATGCTCTTAAGAAAAACTCTATTTTTATTAAGCTTGGCTTCAGGAGCTAGAATTTCAGAACTGTCGGCATATCCAGGGATCCGGATCATGTTGAATTTCTTCCCACAGGGAAGTTCTACTTTCTCCGGAACGTAGTTTTATAGCAAAGAATGAAGATCCTTTGATGAGGTGGGAACCATGGAAGGTTGTACCCCTTCCACAAGATATTTCTCTTTGCCCAGTATCGACCTTACGAGCCTTTCTGTCCAGGACCTCCTCATCCTCATCGGGTCCTCTCTTTAAGAGAGAAAAAGGTGGTACTTTATCTATTAAAGGCATCAGGCAGCAGATCCTGTACTTTATTAAGCAAGCCAATCCTGACTCCTTCCCTAAAGCACATGATGTCAGGGCAGTAGCCACCTCAATTAACTATTTCCAACATATGAATTTCGATGATTTGAAAAAAAATATACTGGATGGGAAAATCGCCGACAGTATTTAAGCGTCAATACTTAAAGTCCTTGGAAGCTCTGAAAATTTTCAGCAGTTGCGGCGGGTAACATAGTTTCCCCCGACTCTGCTTAATCTTTAGTAGAAGATCCAGTCCTCCTTTCTACCTATCTCACCCAACAGTTCGTCTATACCTGCCATGTTCATCTACGTTTACCTTGAGTCTTAGCTGCTCTTATGGTGGTGTAGTGGGTGCCCCTTATTTTTTTGCTAGGGTCACTCACAATTGATTGTATATAATGATCTCTTTGATGTGATCCCTTATTATATGCTAGGTGACACATCGTATTTACAATGGTTACGGGTTTTGTATACTAAGTCATATACATTCCTTTTTTATATTATTATTGAAGTTTGTTCTATTCAGTTTATTGTTATAATTGCTTTGATTTCTTTGTACATAATAACTATACACAGATACTGATTTCAACATATATTCCATGTAAGCCCTGTATATATGTTAAATTTAAGTTAATTTTAAGAAATATTATTAGCATTACATTAATTTTAAGTAATATTTCTATTTTGTATCATTGTGTATAGTATGTATATCTATTAGCAATTATATTTCTTTATTTTATGTTATCTTTTATTTGAGACCCTTTTTTGTCTATTTTATTTTATTCTTTACAATCTTGTGCTATTTCTCTGGTACGATTTCGCTCAGCGACACGAACTGAGCCCAGAAAGGGGGATTTTGACGTAAGGAAAATCTATTTTCTTTTGGGCGATTGGTTTCGTGTCGCCAGCGAAATCCGCCCCTGCCCATCCATCGCTCAAGATTGTCTGCTAACTTCAGGATGGCCACCAGAGGCGCAGCAGTCGGCAGCATGGGATGGAGTAGTAGTAGTTGCTGCCCACTCTGTGGGTCGGCTCCCCTCTAGTGGGGATTTTGTAGTGGGAGATTTCTATTGGCAAGCGGTTCGTGGTAGTGGTCTCACTCGCCATAGTGTTCATACCGACACCCTCTTGGAGGGTGAGCGAGTCAGTTGTACTGACCTTTTCTTTATTTTATTTATTCTCTGGTATGTGTTAGTACATTTACCTTAGAAATAATGGATTAAAGGATATTTCGCTGGCGACACGAACCAATCGCCCAGAAATAGATTTTTCCTTAAGTCAAAATCCCTTTTTTACAAGTAGCTCATGTTATTGCAGATTCTCCTACATAAAAAAGAAACCAATACTCAAATGTGTCCATACCCATTCAGGGTACTATTGATTAGATTCATTCCTAAAGAAGAAAATATATATATAAAAAATTGTGTGAATAATAACCAACTCTGGCCCTTCAGCCATAACATAATAATATACTGTCATTCAGCCATATAGCATAATAATACTGTCATATAAAAATTTAACACAAATCCTCTACCTGTTGACTAGACAAGTTTTTCCTGTAGCTACATCCCCAAGGACTATCATTTTTGATATCTTGAGGCCTGCTTGGAGAGTGCGATTGGAATTAGCTGCATTTCGGACAGCTTCATCAAATTCATCTTGGGAGTAGGGAGAAGCCTGCAATGCAAGAGAAAGAGAGAAAAATCAATAACTGAACCCAAGTCAATGAGGTACATTAAGAACCCCTAAATGATCAAAAGTGTAGTGGGAAAAGACTGACAAGATGTTACTAAAAGCTCTTTCTTAAGTCTCAAGGATAAACTGTCTGGCGCAGCACATCTATTGGTGCCACTGTTTCACCGATCCTGATGGAGGAAACGGAAAAGGCCGTCTTGACTGAGTTACTCAGATTTCATTATTTTCTTTGGAACTAGAAGAAAAACAGGATACTTTAGTTTAGTGGATGATGTCAAGTGTATCAGTTATTTCAAACTTAACTGATCAGACAACTTTTTTACAAGTTTTGCAACAATTTGTAGCTCACTGTGCCATGCAAACAATGAACAAAACGGTCAATAAATACATCTGAAAATTTTTTTAAACAATAATACTTCAAGATATTTTTATTTAGACATATTTTGCTCATTCCTTGAAATTCAAAGATTAAGAGCATCCCTTAAGCCATATGTCAATTTAATATAAAAGCACTTTTCAAAAAATACTCTACCTAATTAACTGTACGCTAAAATTATTCAATAATTTTATTTTTCCTTCTTGCATCCCTCTATAGACAATTTGACCTTAGCTTCCAAACTACATCTAACAAATTGTCCTGAACACAGCATTAAAACTACACTAAGATATAAACAAAAACTTCTTACGTGTCTTATAAAAGGTGGAGGAAGTGCTGTTACAATGCGATCTTTCTCTGCATGAGTCTGCAACATTTTGTATACTGCAGACCTGCTCAGCTGCATCAGTCCTGTAAAACATAAATTCCACTGAATATAGTTATTGTGTAAAATGATATTGTTAAACTACAATAAAGTTTTGTACATACTTACCTGGCAGATATATACTTAGCTATAGTTCTCCGACGTTCCCGACAGAATTTCAAATCTTGCGGCACACGCGACAGGTAGGTCAGGTGGTCTACCTTACCCGCCGCTGGGTGGCGGGTGTATGAACCAATCTATCTCTCCAGCCAGATTTTCTCTTCCACCTGTCTGAGGGGAGGCTGGGTGGGCCACTAGATGTATATATCTGTCAGGTAAGTATGTACAAAACTTTATTGTAGTTTAACAATATCATTTTTGTACATGAACTTCCCTGCCAGATATATACTTAGCTGATTGGCACCCTTGGTGGAGGGTAAGAGACAGCTAAAGTAATAAGGAGAGATAGGAAAACAACTGATGTTGTAGGATATAAATAACCTTGGTTCTTACCTGTTCAGGCAGAAGACTTCATTGATACTGTCTCTGAGTCTGCATTGCCTGGAGAGCTACAGCTAGGACGTGACCTGATGCTGAAAGACTCTCGGATCTACCACTGGGATATATGATCCCTTTGTGAGGTAGAATCCAAGTCGGATCCTGTTAAAGGGAGCTCGTCCCTAGCTTAACAGGTCCTAACCACTACTACTGCAAGGAGCCACACTCATCAGACCACCTAACCAAACTACGTACTAAAGATTAGTATTACGACCTAAAGAGATGCCTTCATGCATCCTCTTAAGGCAAACCAACAAACAACAAACAAACACTAGACAATAAGGTAAAAAATTTTATACGTACTACTAAAAAGGATGAGTTCCAGCTCCCTGCCCCAGCACCGAATTCGCAGATACGTACGGGCCCAAGGCAAAGCATTTTTCGTAAGTGATTTTCACATCACGTAAGTAGTGGTTCGCGAAAACTGACTGACATCTCCAGAAAGTTGTCTCCATCAGGTTCCGCACGGACATATTCTTGTTGAAAGCAAGAGAAGTTGCTATGGCTCTTACTTGTGGGCTTTCACTTTAAGAAGCCTAGATGTTCTTCTCTGCAAGATCCGTGTGATTCTTTGATGAGGCTTCTCAAGAAGAAGGACATGGCGTTCTTCGACAATGGACGAGTAGGGTCTTTTACTGAACACCACAGACCTCTCGGTTGGCTTTCAGTTGCTCTTTTCTTCTAAGGTAGTATTTTACCATTCTCACTGGGCAAAGAGCTCTCTCAGGTTCTTCTCCTACCAAAGAAGATAACCCACGAATCTCGAAGTTCTTGGGCCATGGACTTGATGGGTTTTCATTCTTCGCAAGAAACCCAGGAAGGAAAGAGCAAATGAGAGAGTCCCCCTTAAAACCCACATTACCATCAATCGCCTGAAGCTCACTCCAAAACTCTTTTGGCAGAAGCTAGAGCATCAAAAACAGTCCTTCCTAGTAAAAGTCTCTGAATGAGGCTGATTAGGGGGTTCAAACCTAGAGGACCCAAGGAATTGAAGGACCACATCCAAATTCCAGCTAGGTGTATAGGAGAACTGCATTTTCGTTGTATCAAAAGACCTAATAAGGTCATGCAGGTCCTTATCTTCCGATAAGTTGAGGCCTCTGTGCCTGAAGACATTCGCCAACATGCTACAATAGCCTTTAATCGTCGAAACGACTAGCCCACATTCTTGTCTTAAGAATAAAAAGAAGTCTGCAATCTGATTCACAGAGGTACTGGAAGAGGAAACGTTATTCCTCTTGCACCATCTTCTGAAACATCCACTTCGACTGGTACACTCGTAAGGTGGAAGACCTCCTAGCTCTAGCGATTGCCTTAGCAGCTGATGACGAAAAAGCCTTTCGCTCTGACCAGTTTCTGGACAGTCTGAAGGCCAGTCAGACTGAGAGCGGGGAGGTTTTTTGTGGTACATGTCGAAGTGGGGCTGTCTGAGTAGATCGCTCCTTAGAGGAAGCGATCTTGGAAAATCCACCAGCCATTCCAGCACCTCTGTGAACCAATCTTGTGCTGGCCAAAAGGGAGCTATCAATGTCATCCTCGCGGAATCTGACTCTGCGAACTTTTTTAAAGTCAACCCCAGAATCTTGAAGGGGGGAAACGCGTATACGTCGAGTCCTTTCCAATCGAGTAGGAGAGCGTCTATCCCTATTGCTCCTGGATCCGAGATGGGCGAGCAATAAAGATCCAGTCTTTTGTCTTTGAAGTTGCAAACAGGTCTAAGTGAGGCCTGCCCACAACTTCCAAAGGCTCTGGCAAACATCTTGGTGCAGAGTCCACTCTGTGGGAAGGACCTGATCTTCCTGCTGAGGAGATCTGCCCTTACATTCCTTTCTCCCTGTACGAATCTGGTGAGAAGTTTTATCCCCCTTTCTTCTGTCCACAAAAGAAGATCTCTTGCTGTATCGTACAGAGAGAAGGAATGCGTCCCCCCGTTTCCTGATGTATGCCAGAGCCGTGGTGTTGTCCGAGTTTATCTGCACAACTGCTCCTGTCACATCGGACTCGAACTCTTTCAGAGCAAGCCACACGGCTATTAGTTCTTTCCTGTTGATGTGCCAGGAAAACTGGTCCCCCACCCAGGTTCCTGACACCTCCTTGGTTCCCAGAGTCGCCCCCCAACCTGTTTCCGACGCATCGGAGAACAACACCAGGTTGGGGTTCTGGGACTGAAGAGACAGTCCCTGCGAGAACTTGCTGGGGATCCGCCCACCACTGCAATGCCTCCTTGATTTGATGAGAAATTGACAGGGAGGGGAACTTCAAATCCTGAGAAGGACGACTCCAATTCCGATGAAGAAAGAATTGGAGCGGTCTCAGGTGCAACCTTCCTAGGGAAACAAATTGCTCCAGTGAGGAGAGCGTCCCCAGCAGACTCATCCACTCCCTCACTGTGCATACTTCTTTCCCTAAGAAGGTTGTTACTTTCTCAAGTCCCCGGGCTATCCTCTCCTGTGACGGAAAAGCCCAAAAACTCCGAGAGTTCACCTGGATCCCCAGATAAACACACTCTTGAGCGGGAATCAGACTTGACTTCTGCAGATTGACCAGGAGTCCTAAGGAATACGTCAAATCCAGGTTTTCTTCAGTCCCTCAGACAACGATATCTGGAATTGCCCTTATAAGCAATCGTCGAGGTAGAGCGAAATCCTCACCCCTTCTAGGTGAAGCCATTGTGCTACATTTCTCATGATGGCCGTAAAAACTTGGGGGGCCGTCGAGAGGCCAAAACACAGGGCCCTGAATTGGAAAATTCTTCCCCCATCATGAATCTTAGAAACTTCCTCGAGGAAGGATGGATTGGTACGTGGAAGTAAGCGTCCTGTAAGTCCAAGGACACCATCCAGTCCCCTGGACGGAGTGCTGCTAACACCGAGGCAGTGGTCTCCATCGTGAACTTCTTCTTTTCGATGAAGTTCAGGGCGCTTACGTCAACACCGGTCTCCATCCCCTGAGGATTTCGGAACTAGGAACAGGCGGTTGTAAAAGCCTGCCAAATGATGATCTGCCACTAGTTTGATCGCCTCCTTTTCCAGCATCTGATCTACTGCTAGTTGGAGGGCCTGATTCATGATGGGGTCACTGTATCTGGCCGTCAACTCCCTCGGGGTAGTCGTCAAGGGAGGCCTCGAAGAGAACGGGATGAGGTAGCCCTTCCTCAATATTGACAGGGTCCAGGCATCTGCACCTTTCTGGGCCCAGACTTCTGCAAACTGTAAAAGCCTGGCGCCTACAGTTGTCTGAAGGACTTGAGTCTTACTTGGGAGGTTTGACTGACTTCGCAAAAGTCCTCCCTCTTCTATTTGGTTTACGACCTCTGAACGAAGAGGATCTAGAGGTAGAAGCCCCTCGAAAGGGTTCCTGAGAGGTTGACTTCGCTTTCTTCGTCTTAGTCTGGAAGGAAGGACGAGGCTTCCTTGCAGACTGTGCTAGAAGGTCCTGCGTAGCTTTGGCAGAGAGAGCCTTCGATATGTCTTGAACCAGGTGTTTAGGAAACAGCTGCGCAGAGAGAGGAGCAAAAAGTAAAGACGATCTCTGTGCATGTGAGACAGACTTAGTTAAAAAGGAGCAAAATACTGATCTTTTCTTCAAGACCTCTGCCCCAAACAGTGAAGCTATTTCGCTGGCCCCATCCCTCACCGATTTATCCATACAGGATAAAACACAATTCAAATCCTCCGAGAAAAACGGGTCTGGTCCTTGAGTTTTCTTGGCTAGGACTCCGAGGGACAATCGAGAAAGTTTGAACAAAACTTCCAAGACTCTAAAAATGCCCTTTAGAATGTGATCCATCTCATTCATGGACCCCCACGTAGTTTTGGCCAAATTCAAAGCTGTGATCTTCTAGTGTCGTCTACTAGTGCCGAAAAATCTGCGTCAGCTGAGATGGAAGCCCAGTCCCAAGAGTTCTCCTGTCTCATACCAAAATCCGGTCCGTCCGGAAGCTTCGACGGAGGGGAAGGCAAACATAGTTTTCCCCGCTTCTTCTTTAGTTCGCATCCATAACCGAAACTCTTGAACGCTCTTTTCATAGAAAGAGTCGGTTTCATTCTCACACACTAAGATCCTTTCGTTGCCTTCGCCGTGGAGAACAACGAGTGTGGAGAAGGAGGAGCAGTAGGGCTCAAAGACTCTCCGAACTCCTGAAGGAGAAGCTCTGTGAGCTTCTTGTACGAAGAAACTGCTGCCGATGTATTAGTTTCTTCCTCAGAGGCTTCCTGGTCTTCTTGAAGAAGAGAAGAAGATGAGGAGAACGAGGAT
>NC_061090.1:54305386-54308490 GCF_015104395.2 Macrobrachium nipponense | reverse complement strand
CTACCTATGCACTCAGATTTTTCTATTCTTGGAGGTTCCATTAACCTGCCTAGGTTTCCAATGCTTCTCTCTCTCTCTCTCTCTCTCTCTCTCTTCTCTCTCTCTCTCTCTCTCTCTACTCTCTCACGCACTCACACACACACACACACATCTGGAGGAGAACAATGACAGGCAATTGATTAGTAATCATTGGTCAATTACATGCGAGCTCTTGGAGAGACAGAATTGTGAAAGTGATGTAGCTGCCAACAGAAATGCTTTTGATTTTCCTATAGAAGAAGCATTGAACAAATTCTAGGTCTTAGGTTGAGAGATATTCTTATGGCAACGATACTTAGAAGATAATCGCGTAATTCAACTATCTAGAGTATGAGTGTAGGTAATTGCTGCATTATTATATTTTGCCCTTCTGTTATGTAGAGCATATGCTGCAGGCTACTCAAAACCACTAAAAATGAAATCATTTTGAGCGAAAGCGCTTGGTCAGCTCATGGTTTTAATTTTTTCTTTTTCCAGTTCTACCTCATGTCTCTTTTGTCTTTAGGATATATTTCTGTCTACTTAAAGAGAGTCCCTTTCTCTTAAGAATCATCATGGCACCTTGAAGCTGAATTATTTTCTACTGTCAGCTCTCTGAATCTACTTACAGCTCCTTCGTTCTTAAACCCTTTTAAACCTCCACTATTTCAACTGGCTCATCTAATTTTATTTCTGCCATCTCGCACTGAATTACAATTCTAGACTGTTATCTTTAAGAAAAGCAAATAGCTTTGATTGTCTATTAATTTGTTTATATATTTGTTTATTCCTTTATTTTCTTATTTACTCATATATTTATTTCCCAGTTTTTATTTTTATTTTTATAATGATATCCTAATATGTTTACTTACATTTATCATGCACTTCCTTCTGTCTTGAAATGTTGAAATATCGCAGATTACATTGTTTTCGTTGACTTAACATTTAAGCAAAGCTGAATTAAACAATTATTCATGTTATTGGTGCTATCTTGGCGATCAAGGCTGGCATGACACAAGATTAATCACACGATTCTCAAAGAAGTATTTTAGGAAAACTGCTTTTTTTTTTATTTTCTTTATTTTTTTAGGTGGGTGAAACTAATCTTGAAGGAATAGGGACTGTACCACTACCAACATTCCAGGCTTTTAGTGCCATTTACCATCATAAGAACTTGGAGTGATGTAAAGTGTTAATTATGAAAATACCCTAATTAGCGTCGTTGAAATAGATTTCCTTCAGTGTCATTTATGGAGTTTTCGGTTTTAGTTATGTTATAGTTATCACTGTTTGAAATTCAGATGTAGTTTTCATCTGTCACCGTCAGTACTAGCAACTCTATTACAATGAGTTCTTGCTCCTTGGCTATTGTCTAAATCAGGTTATTATGATGTTTTCCCCCTCCCACATAAACCCAAATGCCTGTGTTCAACTTATCTTGGATGACGGATTTCACCCGGTAAATGTACCCCATACCACCGTCCCTGTGAACTAATTAAAAACAGATCTGGTGGAGCTGCATGTCTACTTTTGAGCATCAGTAGCCATCGACTGATTTCCTGGTTCTAGATTGGCTGACAAGATATGGAAAGATAAAACTATCATTCATACAGTAAAATTAATGGCAATTGCGATTTCGTACATAACCTACATGAACTCATATGTAAAGTATCCAAAGCTCCGTGCTTCTAGCTTGGGTAGCAAGAGTGTTGAAAGTAAAAAGGGACATTTGTATTCTGAAAACAACAATTAATGTCAATAGCGATTCATACCCCCTAATCTACATTAACTCAAATGCAAAAATCTAAATAATTCCTCCCTGATTTTACCATTTTATATAGCACTGAATCTGGGAGCTTATCTGTTCCAACACCTCAGTGTTTTTGTCTATCAGCTTTGCCATTGACAGAGGAGCTTAGTTCAACTCATCCACTATGTTAGTACGGTATCTTTTCAACCTACATTTTCTAAAATGTAAGAAAATTATTTATTTTTATATTGAGCTAAATGATTTCATTTTTTAGTAGTTTTGAGTAGCCTGCGCATATGCTCACATAACAGAAGGGCAAAAATATATAATGCAGCAATTACCTACACTCATACTCTAGATAGTTGAATTACGCGATTACTTTCTAAGTATCGTTTGCCATAAGATATCTCTCCAACCTAAGACCTAGAAATTTGTTCAATGCTTCTTCTATAGAAAATCAAAGCATTTCTGTTGGGCAGCTTACATCACTTTCACAATTCTGTCTCTCCAAGAGCTCGCATGTAATTGACCAAATGGAGTTACTAATCAATTGCCTGTCATTGTTTCTCCTCCAGATGTTTTGTGTGTGTGTGTGTGAGTGCCGGAGAGAGAGAGAGAGAGAGAGAGAGAGAGAACAGAGAGAGAGAGAGAGAGAGAGAGAGAGAGAGAAGCATTGGAAACCTAGGCAGGTTAATGGAACTCCAAGATAGAAAATCTGGAGTGCATAGGTAGATGTGATTACAAATGATATATTGTTAGAATTACTGTTGTATCGCAAAGTACGATGTGTAGTCAAATGCACAGAAGTGGCGACAAAAAATTAACGCTGATGGGGACGTATACTGACTGTAAGGCATAGTGACTGTTCTGGTTAAACGAACAATTGCGTGCTAATGTGTTGTAACGTGGCTGGTGAATAGTAATTCTAGGCTTTCCAGATCAACGGATTACTGCTGGCTCAAGGGATGGCAGAAGGACGGTACAGAATTGTCGAACACGTATTGACACCTTTACCAACACAATCGGCCGATTGATCAGATGTCAATGATAAAAGAATGAGATTGACTATAGATGCTAGCCAATCAAAAAAGAAAAAAAAATCGAAAGCACAGACATTGCGACCTCCGACTGAATTGCCGAACAATATTTAGGCAAAAGGATCCGTCTACTGGTTAGAGCGATTTCTAAGGGGAACAAAGATTATTGCTGGAAAACAAAAGCCGGGTAAATATTGCAATCATAGTGACATTTTCATTGTTGTATACGTATATGACGAAAAATATAATGCAATCATTGAGTGCAAAATAAATGGATTATAATATGCATTTCAGTAAGG
>NC_061090.1:54297886-54300386 GCF_015104395.2 Macrobrachium nipponense | reverse complement strand
CCTATTATGGTGAGGTCTTTTAAAAACTTCCTTAAATACTTCCTATAAGTTGTGATCGCGTTTGCAAAGAAAAACTTACTCTTACGTTCACAAGTGAAATTAGCTTTCAACTAAGTCACCAATTCCTGACGATGATATGAAATTTCGGAAAATTATCCCCTACATTCATTAAAAAAGGAATGCTTCTCATTGTTGCGTTTATGTCTATGTGAAAATTCAAAGAAGTTATCTAAAAAGAAAGTTTTTGTTCGGGCTTTGTCTGTCCGTCCGCACTTTTTCCGTCCGCCCTCAGATCTTCAAAACTTCTGAGGAAATCTTAAACACAAAATTGACAACTATCAGTCTTGAATCTCACGTCACTTATTTTTAAGGCATATTTGAACCTATGATGCTACTCGTAGATTTTATTAGAGAATATATTTATTCAATTACAGTATACATGTAACTAGTATATGCATTAATTCATATTCATACAGTTGTGATTCAGGTGAGAGTACGCTGTACATACTGTACAGAACCAGATCAAAGCATTTGAACAATGGCATCGAAGCTGCTATCTGTACAGTTTTAAGTACAATTATTACCAAGAGGTACATAGTATATAAAACTATGTAACATGTCACAGTCATACTGACCTGTAATTCAACATACTTATTTACATTAAGTAGTCTAAGGTTTGCTAGCATGTAAGTATAACTTAGACTTTCATATCTAGAGAAGACTTGAGCTTTATTCCTAGTCTGTGGAGAGGGACAGGTAGAACAATAAAAATTCCTGAAGGTTGTGCCAAGTTAGGCTACCTTTGCTATACGTTGATACTTAGTATCTACCGAGTTACAAAGTGACGGAGTCAACGAATTTCTTAGTCATAACACCAGGTTAATATAACCCAGTTAATCATTTATGTAGGGGCTTTCATTAACATGCTGCATTCTAAAAATAGATTAACAGATGAGGATAGGGAAACAAAAGGTGATGAAGAAACATCAGTTTGGAATTCATAATCTTCGAACTTCATTAGACGACTTTAAAGACGATGAATCCAATATCATCTTTCTCTTTTGTTGCTTTAAATATACATTTGAGAACACAGTCTATGAAGAATAAGTCAGAAGGCAGATAGACCCTACTAGCAACAAACATTGTATTGAGTTTTGGTGCCCGTTAAAGGTGCGTGAGGGTCGAGCTCGACCCGAGCACCTAGTAAAATTTGGTAAAATTCGAATAATCTACATATGCTGTACATTTTAATTTCTAAAATCAATTTCAGCATTCCCAAACACTATTGAAAAGATAAATAATACCCATCTGCAAATTAAATATGTATTAAAAATAAATTAAAAAAATAAGTATATACAAAAAATAATTTACAGAAATATTTTAAAAAAATGCAAAATAACCTATATACACAAACACAAAATTGAGGGAATCCTTCCTAAATCTACTATTTACAATATGTGACTGCCAGAGAAGGTGTCGGACCCATAGAGGTATAAATCTAAAAAGAGAAAGAAAAAAGGGAATTTTTGGGGGGCAAAAAAACAAAAAAAAAAAAAAAAAAAATCAAAATTTCACGTTTTTTTTTTTTGGGTACCTAATGAAATAGGAATTGGGCTATTTAAACTTATAGAAATAAATTTAATCTAATCCTTAGAATGGGATATGGAAAAATTAAAAATCCACTAAGATGTTATTTTTGCTGCTATATATGGGCCAAATCTAAAGGTCATTTTTTGAAATCCTAGTTTCTTATAAAAATCGTTGTAACTATTATAAAACATGATAATTATGCGTGAAACTCTACCAGAATACCACAAATACTATAGAGAACAAGAATATATAGAGATATGGCAACTTACCTTTCGGATATGTCAACAAAATGGCCGCAGTCGACACCTATCCCGACAGCCAAGTCTACCACTGAAATGAAGGAATGTAATGTAAATTTCAATGCGTTTATTTACTTATCATTATGCGTAGATATGCATAAGACTATTATGGTGGCTTGCTAGATGTTTGAACATTATTTTGCAGCAATAGAAAAAAATCTGACGCACAAAAGTTAATCCAGTTAAAGGTAATCTTTTACATCCTAGTTTCACCAGGAAAATTTCTTATAAATAACTTTTTAACTATTATAAGATATGATATTTATGCATGAAAATCAACCAGAGTACCACAAATTCTATAGAGAACAAGAATATATAGAGATATGGCAACTTACTTTCTGGATAGGCCAACAAAATGGCCGCAGTCGACACCTACTCCGACGGCCACATCTACCACCTGAAATGTCGTGATAGCTAAAGAAGATAGGTAGATGATATTCTAACATTCTGGGATAATATATGGGACAATTTTAAGGAATTCCTTTCAAAATTAAACTCATTAGTGCCCAACATCAAATCTAAAGTTGAATGGGCAACAGATAACAAAATTCCTTTCCTTGATGTTTTAATAATCAGAGACACGACAGATTACAAATTTATCATATACAGAA
>NC_061090.1:54277886-54292886 GCF_015104395.2 Macrobrachium nipponense | reverse complement strand
TATTATTATTATTATTATTATTATTATTATTATTATTATTATTATTATTATTATTATTATTATTATTAGAATTTCTTTTAATTACTGTTACTGTGATTAAAATCTTCATAGAGTATGCCATTTTCATGTTCTCATTTACCCTTTAGGACCTGACTTCTGTAACCACCTAAAGTACCTAGTTGGAAATGAACTCTATGCAATCTGTTTTTTAATTGTTACCATTTTTGATGATTTTTAATACTATTTTCAATATTGATAGTATTATTACCATTATTATGAATATTATTTTTATACCTCTTCAGAAACTGTAAGGATATTGCCGATTTATCTTTTTTTATTTATTTATCATGGTATCTTATATATCTAGATTGTTTATATTGTCTCTTCTTTGTATATTTCCTTGAGCGGAAATTATTATTGTTATCATTTAGTTTTCATAAAACTGTCAATGAATGTTGTTTTTGCATGACGATGAAAATTTATCTTGTTTTTTCAGCTAAATCGTGTAACTCGAAAACTTGTGGGTGTGTATACGTCAATACATCCATGCAAAAGAGGAAGAACAAGTATAATAATGAGCAACAAAAAGTTGGGTTTATTCTCCTGAGAGAAGATTAATACAAGGACTTCGTTGCTACAAAGAAGCAGAAGGTAAAATTCCATGTAGAGCCGTTATTCCATTCTCGTCACGGAGTTCCTGAACTTCTTAAATTTGACTGGAGTCGGGAAGATTCAGCCTTGTTAGTTTTCAGTAAAAGGAAGCTATTGTGCGGCTTTGTCTGGCCCTCAGATCTTAGAAAATGCTGAGCCTAGAGGGCTGCAAATTGCTATGTTCATCACCCACTATCCAATCAGTAAACATAATAAGTTGCAGCCCTCTAGCCTCAGTAGATTTTTATTTCATTGAAGGGTACGGTTAGCCATGTATCGTGCATCAGGCACCACCAGATGTGCTAGCCGCCGACTCTTCTTCACTCGACCATACTGCAGCACATCGAGAGTTTCATACAGCATTATACGCTAGGGAGAACTCGATTCTTCGGCATACTTTTTTTTTTTTTTCTTTTTTTTTTTTTAAATTTTTACCATGGACAATTACTTGCCTCAAACGTCAGCAATCTTGCTTCCATTACATCACTGCATAATCTGTTAAGCTATGCGCCACTATTATGAAGCGAAATGGTATGCAGATCTTTAGGTTTTTAATACATGCCGCACTAATTATTATAGATTTTCAATGAAAGTTTAGGTATTAAATTCTCAAGATGATGGATATTAGTAACCGAAGACATCTCACTGACCAAGATAAACTAGAGTCGACCCCATCTAAAGAAATGATGGGGAAGATGCAGAGGTCCATTTTCCTAGTTAAAGGGGCGAGGTCGGTGGGGTATAAACTAAATAACGTCGACATAAACTAGTATATATACCTTTTTTCAAATATAGCAGCAGTAAGAAGACATTGAAAAGATGACTTATAAATTCCCACCGAAAAAACAGTAGACTCGCGTGAATGGGTCTTTGGTCTATTTCGTCATATATAAACACGTGAATTAATTGGTGGTAATCCCTGTTGGTTTACCAGACTCGAAAATACTGTTAATCACCTTTACAGTCAAGTACAATATATTGAATCAGCATTGATTTAACTCTGAAAAGTGAAGTCGGTGTACGGGCCAACTCTAGTCGGGTTTACCGGAAGGAAAAGTTCAGAAGTCCTCATCTCAAACCTCCTAATCTTTTCGACATCCTTTCCATCCTTGAGTAAAGAGCATTTAAGCCTAGAAATCGCTTTCATCAAAACCAGTCACAAGCCTCGAGACAGGATTCGTGTTGCCACACCACACCAGTGTCTAATTACCCCCAATGAGCGTCAGAAGGCAATTCATTCTGTATTTTATCATTTCTTTGCCAGAAAATATAATACCAGAAAAAAAGCGCCGGAGGAAACTGTACAGCGTACAATGCTATATGAAGCACTCAGCCAACTCTCAGCTAAGGCCCATGAAACTTTTAGCCACGCACCGGCGGTGTGGCCTTTGTCAAACGCACTATCATGGCTAACTTTACCCTTAAATAAAATAAAAAATATTGAGGATAGAGGGCAGTGAATTGATAAGTTTGATGACTGGATGGTGGATGAACAACAAACCAATTTGCAGCCTTCTAGACTCAGTAGTTTGTAATACCTGAGTGTGGACAGAAAAGTGCGGACGGGCAGACAAAGCCATCTCAATAGTTTTCTTTTAGGGATAACATCTTGTGATATTATTGATAACATATATACCAAGTCTCTTACAAATTATATGCGTATATACGAAGTAAATGAACACATGTGTACGTGTTCCTTTGCTGAGAGAAACTGAAGTTACTTCTCAACCTTCCAGACATAAAAACCTTCATAGAATAAAGACCAACGAATTGTGTTTGAAAACTTTGGGTTAAAGATGGTTCCATAGGCAATACATCTGAGGTGTAGTAATAAGAGAGAGAGAGAGAGAGAGAGAGAGAGAGAGAGAGAGAGAGAGAGAGAGAGAGAGAGAGAATATGCTATTTTTTTTATTGAGGTTTTGTCATAAAAAGCACTTCCACAAGAGTTTAATGAACAGTATAAATAATTTTTTGTACGCTATCATAAGCGCCTATAAAAGATGAAGAGCTTCAGTAATTGCTTTTTTTTTTTTAAGTAGAAGCTGAAGAACAACACTTAATACGATGGAAGTTGGGGAGAACATTATCTTTTTGGTGTAGCCATATTAGATACATTTATTACAGATAAGGCGATGTCGTCTTGAAGTAAGCCAAACAATAACTATTTGCAGCTATTATTATTATCATTATTATTATTATTATTATTATTATTATTATTATTATTAAGCTGAAACCTATTCACATGGAACAAGCCCACAGGGTCCTCTGACTTGAAATTCAAGATTCCAAAGCATATGTTGTTCATTAGGAAAGGTAAGACGAGGGAAACGGAAATGTAGTAAGAAGACATATCACTTATTTTAAAAAAAAATAATACATTTACCCTTAGATAAATAATATAAGAGAAGAGTATCAAATAAATCAGAAAAAAAAATCAAAGTATGCAACTCTTTTTTGTTCTTCATTTCACGCGCTATTTGAAGAAATCAAAGAAGATAAGAAAGCATATTCGTGTCGGACAGAAAAGCCTAGTAATTGGCAGTAAAATGAAAGAAATAGGTTGTTGACCCAGAGACCTTTGCCTAAAAGTCTGATGACATCAAGGAACAGGGACCCTCGTCATACTTTCCAGACAAATATGTTGGACTAAAGTTTATGAGGCTTTGTCCATGCAACCCATAAGTTTAGTTAAGGATCTATAAAGCTTCTGTGTGAAACGGAATTGTAAAAGTTAAGGTTTGGTAATCATTGTAAGTATTATAAAACTTGTCAAGCATAAGGTTTATAATAATCATAAACTCATTATAATGAGTATTCATTATAATTATTACTAGGTAATTACAGGAACGCGATACCAGACCAATTCAAATGATTGCAGCAGTATATTTAGATTCCAAAGCATAACGAGGGAAATAAGTATCTACAACTTATAAGATGTATTATTTCTTTAAGTGGAGAGGACACTGATATAAGTGGTCCGTCTTTGCAAAGGGATTGTGCTTCCTCTTAAAGGTGCGTCCACACGGTCGAACAATGTCCGACGGACAAACATTTTTACCAATTTCCGCCAGTCATTGTCTTGTGAGCAGAGTAAAAGCAGTGGTATACAACCTCTTCTGGTACTCTTTTGTTGCCAGATCTACTTCCATCGTTTCAGCGCTTATGACGTCATCCTGCTTTGCCTACGATATGGTAACAATATTTTTCCGTCGGACATTGTTCGACCGTGTGGACGCACCTTAACGATTAGTCACTCTCACTTGCTAACCATGAAACTATTGTTACCACTGAAAGTTCTGCAAATAAAAAACGCCATTGTTTTAATAGTTCTATTGTTGCATTAAATATCCTTAGAATTTAGTAATCAGTTAATCCCATCTTCAAAGATTCTGATAAAGTATTGTGTTCTGGAGATCCTGGGATTGCTTTTGTAAAGAAACCATCACCTTCTTCCCTTGAGAACAGGATCAAAATGAGTGACCCGTGTGCATGGGTGGACCCTTGCCATTCGGTCTATTTTGGAATCAATCCTGTAATGGATTATTCCACTTGAATTGGACATGAAGAAGGTCTTTTTGAGTGATCAATTACTTCCCAAAGAAAGTGCATCGTATTGAATGGTGTAGCAACAGTGCCCTCCCTTTCACCTAAAATTTTATAAGCTACACTGCTGTCATAAATTCGTATTCTGGAAAAACAGCGAAAGTTAGAAAATTATATCTTAGGACGTAAAGATATTTTTAGGAGTGATCGCGAAAGAGCACTCATTGAAATAACTACAATTCTGCCGGTTCACCTCAATGCCTGGTAACACGACCTCCTGAAAATAAAGTCAGTACTTTGGATGGATAAAAAGATAAATACGGCTGGTCCATCGTCATTTTGTGAACAGAGTTTCTTTCCGAAGTAAAACGTGTATTTATAATAATGAAAGAAAATCTCGGAAAAAAAAAATCGGATCATCAATATTCTTCCTGGCTCTGATTTGATTTCGATTTCGGACACGGCGGTACCTTTCGGAGAAGGAGTACAGTAATTAAAACAAAAAGACTTATACCTGGGGCATAAATTATGTATTGCGAAAATTGCAGTACTCTCACGTTGGTGGAATAACGAGGATTTGGATGGTAGGTTGGGGGAGCAACAGAAGAGGCAAATAAAGGAAGGAGTGTGGGTGTAATGCTTAGGCGGCATGAGATCAGCTAATGAATTCCAAACATCAAAAACGCAATTTCAAAATACAGTTTCAGGTAAATAAGGAGACTACTTAAAGAAGTGTTGTTTGGCAGGGTCTCCGCTACTTTTGGATCTGAAAACTGAACGTTGTCAATGAAAGCAACCTCATAGAAGAAAGCCATTCTCAAAGAGCATTGTCCAGAAGTATAAGAATAATTCTTTAAAGTATCGACCCCTTACAAACGGCCACGAAGCAGACGCTACGAAACAGTTCATTCTACCTTGAAGAGTAGGACCGTTGTATATCAGAAGTCTTTGATTAAAAGAGGCTACAATGCAGAAGTATCATCAAATATAGATTTTTATTGTTCATTAAGTAGGGGCGTGAAAACTACTTTTTGTCATTATGTCGTTTTGTATTAGGATGTTGAAAATTTTGCTTTTTTGTATAGGGAAATTATCATAAAGCCATGAATGACAAATAGTTATAAACCTCACATCAAAATTGACATACCTATGTCAAGATGATTATACTTCATCAAATAAAATTACGTAAGTACATCTACTGTTCACGTGTCTCTGAAACGTGTGAGTGTGCGTGTGTGTGTGTGTTTGTGTATGTATATGTATGCGTGTGTGTGTGTATAGGGCTCTATTTGCTTGAAAAGAGAGAGCAGCAGTTATTCACAACACCAAAAAAGCTTTGAAGTTATTCCGGCTTAGAATAAGTCAAAAAAAATAGTATTACGGTTGGTATATCTACTGCGCTTATGTCTGAGGATTGTGTGTGATTCAGTGTAAGTCCTATGTTCGAATAAAAGTGCTTAGAAAGACTATTGTGTATCAAACAGCAAAAAGCTTTGGGGGTATTCGACTTAGAAAAATAAGGTAAATGTCAGGAAATAACGATTAGAGAGAGAGAGAGAGAGAGAGAGAGAGAGAGAGAGAGATGAGCAAAGTAGATTTGAATCAGTAATCGCTGGAGAAGAGTTATGAAGGATTCCGTCGGTTCAAATTACATAGAAAAAAAAGTTCATTAAAACTTTATTAAATGAAGTAAATGGAATCGGGTTAATTCTGCCAAGTCAGTTTCCGCTTTTCACCTGACTTCCACCAGTCTCTCACGACTGCTCCTACTATCGCTTCACCCAACACACCCCCGGTCTCCGCCCCTCATTCTTAGGAGCCTCCCTTTCTCTTCCTCGCCCGGCTTTCATTCTCTCTGTGCCTCTTTATCCCTCCACCTTACCTCTCGTCTTTCCCCTCATCCTTCTTTCTTTACCTTTTTCTCTCCTTCCCTTTCCATCCTACTGATCCTAATAACCTTTCTCACGGGAGGGACATAAACATAAATTCATTTCTTTCGTTCTGGATATTCATTGCCGTCTTAAAATTTCTGAGCTTACATGAATCCTGGGGAAGGTCAAAGCAACATTATTCCAACCTCCCCACGAAATGCAAACACTGAGTGTGTAAAGAGGTTTTCTGCAGAATGTGTAGATGTGAGTGTCATATTATATATTATATATACATACACATATATAAATCTCTCTCTCTCTCTCTTTCTCTCTCTCTCTCTCTCTCTCTCGTATATATATATATATATATATATATATATATATATATTATATATATATATATATATATATATATATATATACATATATATATATATAATTATATATATATGTTGCGTATTGGGGGATTCATATAAACCGAATACATAAACGGAAAATAATATATGGAAATGCAAGGTAACTGGATTTTAACTTACTTTAAAAAAGGGGTTTGGGGGTTTTTGGTATTATTATTTTAGAGAAAGAGGTCGCCAGGAAACTCAGCTAAGTACTTTACATACCTTTATTTACAAAAAGGCCGTTGAAATAGCAGGGGACAGTAAATGCGACTTGTCCCACGTGCACCAATCTATCTCACATAAGGAAAAACGCTGGCCATAAACAGATGTTGAACAAGGGCTGGTTTCCAAAAGGGATCATTGTAAATCTTGTTTACTGTAGGAAAGCACTTGCGGGTGAGACAGGACGTGACTCAGCAAATCTGGAAAAATTTCCCAGATTAGACACAAATGAAAAAAGGAAGACTTCTTGCACAAGTTACAGTATACAGTTTTATCTAACACACTGGAAAAGGGACTCTAGTGTTTAACAGAGGTATGCAATGAAGACTTAATCTTTCACAAGTCACAAAGGGGAAGCACATGGGCCCAATGAGGACAAAGGGCTTTTGATGTAAAAGTGATACAAGGGAAATTTGAAAATGAAATTAGCAAGAGTCGTCTTGGAGAAAAAGAGATGGTTTGGAGTTTACACTTTCTAGACGTACCATAAATCCTTTGAGGCTTGAAACAATGTGTCTTGCTATGAAGATGGTCCCACCAACGTTTGGACAAAGGGCTGACTTCCTGTCAGAGGAGGAGAAGAGGTGCGTTCGCCTTGCTTTAGGTCTAGCTTCGACTGAGAGAGAGGCTGGGTGTCTTGAAATGCAGGGATTTCACACAGACCTCGGGATTGCCTGGAAGTCAAAACAACAACCAGCGAATTTGGAAGGAAAAAGGTCTTATCGTAGGAGTCCCTAAAACCCATATCGAGGCCTAGCTAATCCCGTGACTTGCCCGTCTTGCCCTAAGATTCAGCTGACCGGAAATTCCTTTTCACCCCGTCCTACTGCGTGTTTTCTCTCCCAAAATCAGCTGAGCTAGGAGAAAACATGGTTGTTCATTTAGAAATAAAATGAATTAAATACTCCTGGGAAGACGAGGTGATCAATATTTGCAACAATATATAATGGCTATAGCGGACAAAAGCAATACAACGTTACCGAGGTCGAAGTAGGTTGATGCCGACTCCAAAACAAGGAACACCTGAGAGCGACAGGTATTTGTAGTTGAGAGGCGGCATTAACTTAAGCTCTTAACTTAAGCCTCTTGCAGTGGCAGTGTGGGTTAAGGCTTCACTGTGTGTCTGAATTTGTTGCCTTCAATGGTTCGCGCTCAGGAGCCGACAAATTTTGTTATCAACTAAAAAAATTCCCCTTCGGTTAACATATATGAAAATATATTAATTCCGAGGTAGAGCAATTAGATATTAAAGGACTTTTGCAGCTCGAGATATGTATATATACACTATATATATATATATATATATATATATATATATATATATATATATATAATATATATATAATAATATATAATATATATAATATATATATATATTATATATATATATATGTGTGTGTGTGTGTGTATATATATATATATATATATATATATATATATATACACATAAAGGGCCGGAGCTGGAGCTCAAAGAAGATATATTCCGAAGGAAGTAGTAGGGAAAGGCATCCTCATCTTTCAACAGTTTATTAATGCCGACGTTTCGCGACGAATTCCAGGTCGCATTTTCAAGGCTAAAAAATATATATAGTTTACGAACATTAATAATTGATCTAATTTAATTTATATTAAAAATGTCATGGCAACAGCTCTCAATACAGTTAAAAGTTAAAAGGTGAAAAGTTAAAAGTTAAAAGTTTAAAGTTGAAAGTTAAAAGTTAAAAGTTAAAAGTTAAAAGTTAAAATTGAACAGCACCTTCAAAGTCAGACATATTAAAAGTACAGGACTTCACTAAAATTTCAGAAACACCTACCTATACAAAAGAAAGAGTAAAACTGAAACAATATAGGTAAAAATACAGTGAGGCAGACCAGCTGCCCAAACTAGGCTATGAACAATTTTACAGAGGACGTTTGGGTATTTAACGACGTACAGTCTTTTAATAATGATAGATTCTAAAATTGTCAGGTTGTTGTTGTTCCGCAGTTGGCCCAAGATAGAAAAATCCTTGCTGTCAATATATGTTTTACATGTTTTTGAGTGATTCCGTATATGGATTGTTCTGGATTTGATAACCTACTACCTGTTCTATGGCTTATGCCCCTGTGGGGAATCAATTCGAACCTTCAACAGCTCCTCGTGCATCCCACGTATGTCCCGTGATCACATCTCGGGCAAGTATAATTTATATACGACGCTGGACGAAAGCAGAGGACTGAGTCGGTCTTTGACTCTAAACAGCGATCCAATGGTTAAGGGATTTTTGGGGATAATTTTCAAGTCCACAGCCGGAAACATCTTTTGAATAGTGGATGTGCATGTTCTCCTAAAGGTATCATCATGCAAGAAAGGGAAACTTGCAAACATCTTTAGTCTCGATACAGTAGATACCGGTGTTGAATGCGCATTTTCTCTGTCAGCAGTTTGTTTAGAGATCTGAAAAAAAGTCGTGAAGGAAAACAATTATTATTAAAATATTTCACCCAGAAAGGATATTTCGTCGTGAAAGCTTATCCAGTTTGATGAGTGAGTATAAGCTCTTATGGAGGAGGGTTAAAATAGAGTTCCGTTTAAAATTAAAGAAACACGAACTATAAAAATTCATTCCCAAACCAGTAAATGTGTTTTTTCTATACACACCTGTGTAAAAGCCTGAGTCATCTCTGGAAACAATAAGATCAAGGAAGGGAAGCCTGTTATTTACCTCTTTCTCCATAGTAAACCTTATGTTTGGATGTTGTCGGTTGACGAACTCCAGAAAGGACTCTGCAAGGCATTCATACCGAAACAAGGCGAACGTGTCGTCAACGAATCTCCGATAAAATAGGGGAAGGAACCTAATGGGACATTCATCCATTATACGCTCCTCCAGGGAGCACATAAAGATGTTAGCAAAAATTGGACCCAATGGTGATCCCATGGCCATCCCTTCAGTCTGCTTATATAAAATGCCATTGAAAACAAAGGGCGTGTCCAGCACGGCCAGTTCTAAAAGTTGTTTAAAAAAAAACGCTCTACTAAAATTATTAAAGATTGCATCTTGATCAGGAAAAAGTTTGTCTAATATTATTTCAATAGTTTCTCCTACCGGGACGTTAGTAAACAAGGATTCAACGTCTAAGCTTACCATATATAAATCTGAGTCCTGTCTGAGAATGTCCTCTTTGAACTTGGTGGAATTGGTTATCAAAAGATTGTTTTTTGTTAAGGGCTCTAACAAGGGAACAAGAAATTTGGCTAATTTATAGTGAGGCGTATTCTGCGAGGAGAGGATTGGACGTAAAGGAACTCCATCTTTGTGGATCTTGGGGAGACCATATAAAATACCATATGATGATCCAGTGGAAAATAAGTCTTGGTAAGTGTATCATTAATTACGTTATTTTGTTTGAGGTGTTCGTAAAAATCTATTAATTTTATCCTCTGCTTTGAAAATGTTGTAATAGTCAGGTACGCCTATCCTTTCAAATTTCGTCTGATCATTTAAAATATCTCCCATCTTATTTAAGTATTCATTTTTGTCCAGAATGACAAGACCCTTACCTTTATCTGGTTTTATTATTATGATGTCCTCCTCTTTCGCCAGGCTTTTTATAATATTGAAGTCGTCCTTGCTGAAAAACGGCATCCATCTCGATTTTAAATTGTTAAATACGCGATGGGCTAGTGATGAGATCTGGGACTGTAGAATACTCAAATCGGTGTCGAAGGGCAAATCCTTAATACGGTGAAAGAGCGATTCAATTGGTAAAAAGAACTGTTGGTAGTTAGGTTTGAAATTAGGTAAACAAAAATCCAACCCCAAGGACAGCAAGAATTCTTCCCTTTTGAGTAAAATCCTTTTGAGAAGTTAAAAAAACAGTGCACAAACTTTTGTTCCTAAGTTTTGCAAAAGTTTGTGCACTGTTTTTAACTTCTCAAAAAAGGATTTTATCAAAAAGGGAAGAATTCTTGCTGTCTTGGGTTGGATTTTTGTTTACCTAATTTCAAACCTAACTACCAACAGTTCTTTTTACCAATTGAATCGCTCTTTCACCGTATTAAGGATTTGCCCTTCGACACCGATTTGAGTATTCTACAGTCCCAGATCTCATCACTAGCCCATCGCGTATTTAACAATTTAAAATCGAGATGGATGCCGTTTTTCAGCAAGGACGACTTCAATAAATTATAAAAAGCCTGGCGAAGAGGAGGACATCATAATAACAAAACCAGATAAAGGTAAGGGTCTTGTCATTCTGGACAAAAATGATACTTAAATAAGATGGGAGATATTTTAAATGATCAGACGAAATTTGAAAGGATAGGCGTACCTGACTATTACAACATTTTCAAAGCAGAGGATAAAATTAATAGATTTTTACGAACACTCAAACAAAATAACGTAATTAATGATAACACTTACCAAGACTTATTTTCCACTGGATCATCATATGGTATTTTATATGGTCTCCCCAAGATCCACAAAGATGGGATTTCCTTTACGTCCAATCCTCTCTCGCAGAATACGCCTCACTATAAATTAGCCAAATTTATTGTTCCCTTGTTAGAGCCCTTAACAAAAAACAATCTTTGATAACCAATTCCACCAAGTTCAAAGAGGACATTCTCAGACAGGACTCAGATTTATATATGGTAAGCTTAGACGTTGAATCCTTGTTTACTAAACGTCCCGGTAGGAGAAAACGATTGAAATAATATTAGACAAACTTTTTCCTGATCAAGATGCAATCTTTAATAATTTTAGTAGAGCGTTTTTTAAACAACTTTTAGAACTGGCCGTGCTGGACACGCCCTTTGTTTTCAATGGCATTTTATATAAGCAGACTGAAGGGATGGCCATGGGATCACCATTGGGTCCAATTTTTGCTAACATCTTTATGTGCTCCCTGGAGGAGCGTATAATGGATGAATGTCCCATTAGGTTCCTTCCCCTATTTTATCGGAGATTCGTTGACGACACGTTCGCCTTGTTTCGGTATGAATGCCTTGCAGAGTCCTTTCTGGAGTTCGTCAACCGACAACATCCAAACATAAGGTTTTACTATGGAGAAAGAGGTAAATAACAGGCTTCCCTTCCTTGATCTTATTGTTTTCCAGAGATGACTCAGGCTTTTACACAGGTGTGTATAGAAAAAAACACATTTACTGGTTTGGGAATGAATTTTTATAGTTCGTGTTTCTTTAATTTAAACGGAACTCTATTTTAACCCTCCTCCATAGAGCTTATACTCACTCATCAAACTGGATAAGCTTTCACGACGAAATATCCTTTCTGGTGAAATATTTTAATAATAATTGTTTTCCTTCACGACTTTTTTTCAGATCTCTAAAACAAACTGCTGACAGAGAAAATGGCGCATTCAACACCGGTATCTACTGTATCGAGACTAAAGATGTTTGCAAGTTTCCCTTTCTTGCATGATGATACCTTTAGGAGAACATGCACATCCACTATTCAAAAGATGTTTCCGGCTGTGGACTTGAAAATTATCCCCAAAAATCCCTTAACCATTGGATCGCTGTTTAGAGTCAAAGACCGACTCAGTCCTCTGCTTTCGTCCAGCGTCGTATATAAATATACTTGCCCGAGATGTGATCACGGGACATACGTGGGATGCACGAGGAGGCTGTTGAAGGTTCGAATTGATTCCCACAGGGGCATAAGCCATAGAACAGGTAGTAGGTTATCAAATCCAGAACAATCCAATATACGGAATCACTCAAAAAACATGTAAAACATATATTGACAGCAAGGATTTTTCTATCTTGGGCCAACTGCGGAACAACAACAACCTGACAATTTTTAGAATCTATCATTATTAAAAAGACTGTACCGTCGTTAAATACCCAAACGTCCTCTGTAAAATTGTTCATAGCCTAGTTTGGGCAGCTGGTCTGCCTCACTGTATTTTTACCTATATTGTTTCAGTTTACTCTTTCTTTTGTATAGGTAGGTGTTCTGAAATTTTAGTGAAGTCCTGTACTTTTAATATGTCTGACTTTGAAGGTGCTGTTCAATTTTAACTTTTAACTTTTAACTTTTAACTTTTAACTTTCAACTTTTAACTTTTAACTTTTAACTTTTACCTTTTAACTTTTTACTGTATTGAGAGCTGTTGCCATGACATTTTTAATATAAATTAAATTAGATCAATATTAATGTTCGTAAACTTATATATTTTTATTTTTGCCTTGAAAATGCGACCTGGAATTCGTCGCGAAACGTCGGCATTAATAAACTGTTGAAAGATGAGGATGCCTTTCCCTACTACTTCCTTCGGAATATATATATATATTATATATATATATATATATATATATATATATATATTTATATATATATATATATATATATATATATATATATATATATATATATAGTGTGTGTGTGTGTGTAGGAGTGTGTGTTTCATGGGTACAAAGGTGTTTATGTACTTATCTGCTACATAAGTGATCTTGCAATATCCATTAGTTTCGCATGTGGAAGATATGTGACCTGGGGTCTTATTCGCGGGTCGCACGACCATGCATATGTGTGTGCGTGACAGCGGATGTTTCCTATATGAAAATGATGTGTAACTCGGCACAATTGGGGCCGTGTCACGGATTACCATGCGCCTATTTTGAGTGGGTGCTTACTATTGATGAAGTTGTAAGCGAACTTACATTCAATGCCCAAAGTGTATTTTTGTCTTTTATAATTATCTTGAGAGTTTGTTTCCCTGTTTTCTCTTTTAATATGTGACTTTGTTCCAGGATTCTCGTATTTGCATTTGCCCCGTGCATTGTTTTTATCATTTTGGTTTTGTTTTATTGCCATTTATTTCTGTGTATTTATGTGGAATTCCTTATTTTTCAGAGTGGATCTGGAAGTCCTAATGATGGGGAATGGAGGAGTACATGTCAAACTGACTGGGATTCTATCAACTTCTACTATTCTTGACAGGGGAGTATTATTGTTATTGTGGCATTTTTACTTGTGTTTTAAAAATGGGTTAAGTACTAGAGGAAGCGGGATTTTGATTGGTTTGTCCAATCCCAGTTTTAAATTGGTTTTCTATTTTATATTTTTATTTACCATTTTCGATATCGGTGATCATTTGGGTTGAACTCATGTTTCATGTGGAAGCAAGAGTTTTCAGGACTCGACTTATTTAGTGTATAAGTGCCTTAATTATTTTTTTACAAATGGAATTTATTCACTCATTCGGGATCTAATTCAGCTACTTTAGTTATTTATGAATTGTGGGTTGTGTGAGGAGAAAGTGGTCGGCCGGTCGAGAGAGGGGGATCACTCCTGAGAGAGAGAGAGAGAGAGAGAGAGAGAGAGAGAGAGAGAGAGAGAGAGAGAGAGAGAGAAGCCAAGGTGGCCAACGCTACCAAATTATTTTTAGTTTCAAGGTAGGGAAAATATAAAGCGCCTTTATAAAAGAAGGTGTAATAGATATAATCGGGAATAATACACAACACTATTGAAGAGTATTCAACATCTGGTAACGGTGCAAAAAATCTTATAAATGGTTTCCTGGTTGAAAGCCTTCCATAAAAAAAGGGAGCAAGGCTCGAAAAAGTTTATATAAAGTTCCACAATGTTTATTCATAATTAAGGTTAATAATATCCACAGAATAAGGTGGGATGCATCGCAGATTGTTTACGGAAGCAGGAGTTATTTCAGAACTCAGATGCTTGAAGATGCTTCCAACATGAAGGCTTATTGCGTCAATCGTCTCCAATATCAGAAAACTAGGAAGCGTTGGCCACACCTCTTTAGATGACAATTCAGCAAAGGTTAACATTTGTTATTCTCAAGACAGCCGTAACCTTATGAATTCAACATAATTATAATTTTCTGAGATATAGAAATTATTACTCGTATAAAGAGACACAGTGCTCATCGAAATCATTATCACTTAAAAGTATAGTATCTTTTTTATTTATGTATATATATATATATATATATATATATATATATATATATATATACTATATATATATATATATATATATATATATATATATATATATATATATATATATATATATATATAGTATATATATATAAACTTAAAAGGATAGTATCCTTTTTATTTATATATAAATATATATATATATATATATATATATATATATATATATATATATATATATATATATATATATATATATATCTATATATATATATATATATATATATATATATATATATTATAAAGAGAGAGAGAGAGAGAGAGAGAGAGAGATAGCGAGTGAACGTATTACAAGACCAATCACCAAGAGTGTGACTCTTCTTTGTAAATTTCAGATCCCAAA
>NC_061090.1:54242502-54277386 GCF_015104395.2 Macrobrachium nipponense | reverse complement strand
AGCTTGCTCGACCTGCCAGACTTGAGCGAACCGTCTTGTCCGGAGACAAGCGATTCAACCTGGTCCAGCACTGAGTCTGCAAGCTCGGAACGCGGCAAACCCACCGTCGGTCTGGGTTCCCTCTTCGGGCCCCAGAACGACTCGAGCCGGGACGTGGGCTCGGATGGTGGAGCGGCGATCCTTCCGCGAGGTCGTTGTGCTGACGAATCAGCGCAATAAACCTCGGCAAAGTTCCTCTGATCTCAGGAGTGACTGCGTCCTGCGGAGTCGGACCATCCAGTCCCTCAAACAGGAGCATCTCCCGAGACCCTCCTCCCTCGAGGGGAGGAACAGCGACAGAACCCCTCTCGGTCTCCTCCAACCACTTGTGCGTACGACCTGGCTGGTCCGAGAACCGTGCCTGGTACGTACGACGACGTGGTGGGATCCTGAGGGGCGCACCCCTCACGATCACTCCTAATACCTCGCCCCTCCGTGTAACCCGAGGAGGTTGAAAGTATGGGGAGAGGCAGACCTGACGCTCCCTCCTCGCTCGCTGGCAGAACCAGTGGGCTTGGAAGACTGCAGGCAGATCGTCAACCCGCTCAAGGTGGCGATCGAGCTGCAGACCTAGTCGAGCCGTCTCGCTGTGGAGAACGGCTGGACCCGAGAAACAGCGGACCCCGGTCTCGTGTGTCAGAGGAGCTGGTCTGCTAGGTCGCCGTACCCGATCGCTCTCTGTGAGAGTGACGGTCAGGCGACCGGCGAGCTCCACTGTCACGGTGAGACCGGTGCTATCCTCACGGCGCGTCAGTTCGCTGGTACCAGCCGTGGCTGGTGCTGGCGAACGGGGGGACCTCTTCCCAGCCTCAGCCGTGGCGGTCATGGACCCGTCACGTCCGGCCCGGGTAGCCAGCTGCTCGCCGCGAGAGCGAGAGCTGGTCTGGTGAGAGTCGCGTGAGCGGCTGTCACCAGTCTTCCGCTCCGTGCCGTGAACCTGACGCTGAGCGGACTCAGAGGTCTGGTTCCTGGCTGCACGGTCGCTGTTAGGCGACCGTACACTCGGTACCTCTCGCGACGAGAGGCCGAGACGGATCCTGCTGCCGTGCCGAAACCACTAACAGCAGGTGAGGAAGTGCCGGTGTTAGCCGGCACTCCTCTGGTCCCCGTAGTCTTCTTCCTTGCAGAAGAAGAGACGGGTCCTGCCCCGAAGGAGCAGGGTGACCAGCGGAAGAACCCCCCGTCTCACCAGAGCGAGACGGGCCCTTAGAAGTTCCCGAAGGAGACTTCTTAGGGGGGGGGGAGGCGACCTTCTTCTTCTTCGGCGGGGGAGCCTTAGAAGAAGAAGGGGAAGAGGCGGCAGACGACGACGACGACGAAGAAGACGATGAAGACGACGACGACACCTTCCTCCTCTTCTCTTCTCTTCGTCAAACCTCCTCAGGACCGACGTCAGATCTGTCATCCAGAGCGGAGCCGGGGCTGCTGTTGCCGAAGCAACAGGGCCCGGACGCACCTGTCCGAACAGATCAGCATCGGGAGCAGCGGAAGCCAAAGGAACAGGAACAACGTCAGCAGGTGCAGGCATCACAGGAACAGCAGTAGAGACGGCAGGAGCAGGTACAGTAACGGCAGCAGTGGTCATCAACGTCACGTCCGTGAACGGCGGCTGGGCAGGTACGGCAGGTACGGCAGGCTGTGCAGGCTGTCCAGTTGGACGGACCAGCGGCACAGACATCCTTGGTACTGGTGGGAGGTCCAGGGGCGAGCTCTTCGGGCACACGAAGTCCGGTCGCGGCAGCACGGCAAACCCAGGTGGCGGCATCACACTCCCCCGTGGTACGGCGACTGGCCCCTGCACCGATGTAGTAGGTGTTACAGAGACCGCGTGCGGGGTGTACACCAGGTGAGGAGGTGAAGCGTAGCCAGGTGTTGTAAGGGTCGTGGTGGTGGTCGTAACCGTCGCATGGGTGACCGCCACGGAGCCAGCGAGATGGTAGAGCAGCCCCTGGACACTCGGCACGCCCTGCAGCCCAACGATGCCCACACCTGTCCGAGGTCGTCCTTCGCGGCAACCGCACCTGAGGAAGCAAAAGTCGGGGGTGATTAGCAGGATCCTCTACCCGCTCGCGCGCAAGACGAACGGATAGAGGACCCAGAGTACAACTCGACGTCAGGGTATCTAGCGCCCTCCTCCACACTCGACAAGTCAGGTGAGGAGAAGGACCTAGAAACAACCCCGAAGGGGAAGGAAGCCAAACGTGGAAGCTGAGCGGGCGGCAGGAAAGAAGACGAAGTGTCCGTAACCAAAGGAGTCGCGGGAGAGCTTTCCGACGACTCCTTTGCAGGCCTTCGCTTCTTCCTGCCCTCATACAAAGTCCACTGCGCCTCCGACCAATTATTACACACTTCACAGGGCTCGGCTCGGGTGCATTCGCGCCCCCGACACCGAGCGCACAAAATATGTGGGTCAATTCCGGGAATGAGCGGAACTTTCCGCATTTACGCCCTTCGGTACCCGGGCATAGTCTCCGTGGGGTAGCGAGGCGAGGAGATTCCATGATTGACCAATAAATCACAATTAAATGAATAAAGAGAAATGATTGTACTTACAATGATTCTTTCATACACAAACACAACCATATACTCAAGGAAAGCAAACGACGAGAAGCGGGCAGAGAGCGTCGAACACACACGTCTACTCGCTGTGAGGCCGAAAGCAAAAGTGATTTGTTTACCTCCCAGTCGCGCGCGCGCGCCTGTCGGACAAGCAGTTAACTACCGAACCCCTTGTTCGAAAGCTTACGACCTATCCAGCTGCCGCTAGTACCTTCCTATTGTAAAAGGACCGAAGGTTTGTATGCCGTGTCGGAACAAATTACACACATACAATACAGAAACATTGTCTTGATAAGTTTTCAGAGGGATACATTATATAACTATGAAGAAATTGCAAACTCCAGTCACCTAAAAATGATTTCTGAAAGTCAAAGTGCTATTAGTTTCCTTAACATCTTTGTCTGAAGAAATTTCCATGCCTACATGCTGTAGTACTGAGGTTAGCATTGAACTTTACTCTTTGATTGCAGCCACCAGGATAATTTTCCTCTAGTTTGGAAAAGATGCTTGGCAGTCTAAAACTACGAGATGGATACCAGGAAACATATGTGATGATCTAGTGGAACTAGAACAGGTCTCAGAAGAAGAAAGAATCTCAATATTAGATGAATTACAGAACCCAGCTAGCTGCAATGTGCAGATTGATTAATTATAATAATTACCTTAAATTGTACCAAAGAATTGTAAACATGACTATCTATTTACCACAATCTTCCATACTGCACTTAATTACACAAACTACATGTATAGTCTTGCTACCTGTTACGTATGTCTCATATGTAAGTGCAAGATGTTACATAACGGCACAGTGCAAGATGCCTCGAGCAACTACCAAAGGAAATTCTCGTATGGGTGGACATCTTCATATCATAGGTATTGCACAATATTGCAGAGTACGAGTACAACAAAGTTATTCTCATGTTTAATGTTGACTCCTATATGAACTACCTCAGACTTTGATCCTGTAAGTTCTACCTCATGTAGCAGAAAATAATTCCTTATTGTACGATTAGTTTCGATGCACATATATTTTGTATAGTCATTTAGTATATGCTTATATACTTTGCATCACCCTTCTTCATGTCTTTCGCTATGACGTACAGCACCCATTAAACAACAACAGATGATTGATTAATACAATCCTACATCCAGGATATTTGATAAAAAAAATGGAATAAATACTAATAACCAATCATTTCACCCAAACAGGTAATCACAGTTACAAATGGAAGGAATTTACATATAACTACTGTAAATACAATACCAGTGACAAGGATGGGCTAGATACTAAAAACCGATCATTTTACCCAAACAGGTAATCACAGTTACAAATGGAAAATACACTAACTACCATAAATAAAACATTGATGACGACGTTAAAGGTGACAAACTCCGCCAATGAATGGAGCAACAGGAGCACTATGGCTACCCTAAGGGAGATGGTTGTCAAAGACAACCCCATAAAGCGGATGAAGGTCAACTCAACGCACCATACCCAAGATATCATTAGACAAAGGCCCCCGCCAAGACGGATAAGCAGCAAGGCTATGGAAATCATCAAATAATATAGCAAGTACAGCCAAGAGGGTATAGTACAATCAGGTAGGTTAGTAGGCTATAGCTCAAGGTATGCAAAACGGCTTATGGAAAGAGTAGTGAGTATAAGCAAGCATAAAAGTGCTTATATACTACTTTGTATTGTCCTTCTTTGTGTCTCTCGCTACGATATACACCGCTCAATAAACAACAACAAAAGATTGCACTTACACCATCCTACATCCAGCATAATCAACAACGAGAATAGAACAGATATTAACAATCGATCATTTCACCCAAACATGTAATCGCAGTTACAAATGGAAGGAAGTACCATATAGCTACCATAAATACAACATTACCCTTGGCTGTAAAATGCAGGTACTCATAACAACTTGCATTAAACATATTTTTTCTTTAAAAATGACAATTTGTCGAAAATTGCATTTTTCCTAACTATACAAACCTGAGGTCCTTTAACAATAGGAAGTAGCTAGCGGCAGCTGGAACGGTCGTAAGCTTCGAACAAGGGGAGAACGGTAGTTAACTGCTTGTCCGATCGTCGCGCGCCGCGCGTAAACAAATCACTTTTGCTTTTGGCCCATGCAAAATACGCAGAGTGAGGGGTGGCATGAGGAGGGACTATATGTAAAGGACCTCAGGTTTGGTTTGTATAGTTAGGAAAAATGCAATTTTCGACAAATTGTCATTTGTTTCCGATACGTAATACAAACCCTCGGTCCTTTAACAATAGGAAGACTCACTTCTTGGTGGGAGGAATCTGAGTCTTTTGATGAACAGACTGGTGTTCGTCCATCCCTGGAATGCCTCCCTGGTCGTAAGAGCGAGGGAGGGATCCAAGCCTCTGTCCGATTGATCGGGGTGTGCACCGCAGGATCAATGGTCAGACCTCTGGGCCGAGTACTAAGAGAGAGGCAAGCGTATCTCTTTGTACCAGCATTGTAAGAACTTTTTCCTTTACATGAGCAAATGTAAAGTAATGGGTTTGTCTCATGTAGGCATCCACTTTCTCCCCCTTGTTGGAGAAAGTGGTGGATATACACTCCTATCTCTAGTTAAAGAGATAGGATGGAGCTCTGTTGAATAGCTTACCTGCATCTGACTCCCTTCCAGCAAGGTAACGACCGTATCCCTCTGCCCACAGGTAGAGGTAGAGAAAGATGGTGAAGAGAAGCCAGTCACTCTCTCATTCGCACATTCATTCTCCCAGTCATACCAGGAATCGATGCTGTTCTGCCTGCTCGGGTGCTGGGTAAGCTTACACAACGTGTTGAGCAGCCACCACAGGTCCCAAAGGAAAAAGTATCCAAGGACTTGTGGGCAATATCCCGAAGGTAGAAGGACGTGAAGGTGGTCTGGTTGGCCCAGACACCTGCCTTCAGGACCTGCGCCACGGAGAAGTTCTTACGGAACGCTAAGGAGGGTCCGATACCTCTGACTTCGTGGGCTCTCGGTCGGAGCGTACGGATGTCGTCGCTACCATCAGCCTCGTACGCTCTCCTGATCACCTCACGCAGCCAGAAAGAAAGCGTGTTCTTGGAGACTTCTTTCTTGGTAACCCCAGTGCTACCGAAGAGGCGTCGACACTCAGGCCTGAGATGTCGAGTTCTCTTCAGATAGCGCCGTAGCGCCCTCACAGGACAAAGCAGCATCTCATCCGCATTGTTATCGGTGAAGTCCAGAAGGGAAGGGGATCGTGAAAAAAAGGGAAACCCCTCGAACCTGTCGTCAGGGATCGACGGATTCTGAGTCTTAGCTACGAAGTTCGGGACGAAATCGAGCGTCACAGATCCCCAGCCTCTGGTATGTTTAACATCATAAGAAAGGCCATGTAGTTCCCCTACTCTCTTCGCCGATGCCAGGGCCAGCAAGAAGAGGGTCTTGAGAGTCAGATCCCTGTCTGACGACTCTCGGAGTGGCTCGAAGGGTCTTCGAGTCAAACTCCTAAGTACGAGAGTCACCCTCCCCGCAGGGGGTGGGGCCTGAGTTCCCTGGGTGGGCAAGACCTTTCGAAGCTCCTCATTAGCAAGGAGATCTCGAACGAATTCGAGATGTCCAGTCCCCTCAGTTTTAGGACGAGAGCCAGGGCGGCTCTATATCCCTTAACTGTGTGGGTACTGAGAGGAGCTTCTCTCGGGCGAAGAAACACGAGGAAATCCGCTACCTGCTGAAGAGTGGCTCTGAGAGGAGACAAACCCTGTCTACGACACCAACCACAGAAGACGGCCCACTTCCCCTGGTACACAGCTGCAGAGGACTGTCGGACGTGTCCAGCCATCTCTGTTGCTGCGCTACGAGAAAAGCCTCTCGTTCGCAAGAGATGGTGGATAACAGCCAGCCGTGAAGTTGAAGGGACTGGACTGCTTGGTGGTACCGTTCTACGTGTGGCTGGGCTAGAAGGTTGTGCCAAGTGGGTAGCTCTCTCGGTGCGTCCGCAAGAAGAGCCAGCAGGTCCGGATACCAAACGGCTTGCGGCCGTTTGGGAGCCACCAGGATCATTCTGAGATTGGGAGTGACCAGCGCTCGACTGATCACTTTCCGAATCAGACAGAAGGGAGGAAAGGCGTAAGCGAAGAGGTTGTCCCAGGGGTGTTGGAGAGCGTCCTCTGCAGCTGCCCATGGGTCCGGCACAGCCTGAAGTTTCTGTTGTGCCGGGTGGCGAACAGGTCTACGACCGGTCGCCCCCACAGGTTGAAGAGCCTTTCCGCTACGTCTTGGTGTAGAGACCATTCGGTCCCTATCACCTGATCCCGACGGCTGAGCTTGTCTGCTACTACATTCCTCTTGCCTGGAATGTAGCGTGCTGACAGCTCTATCGAGTGAGCCGTGGCCCACTCGTGCACCTGCACCGTCAACTGATGGAGCGGAAGAGACACTAGCCCCCCCTGCTTGTTGACATATGCCACTACTGTGGTGTTGTCCGCACATCAACACCACTGAGTGTCCCACCAAGCGGTCCTGAAACTCTTGGAGAGCGTAGAACGCCGCCTTGAGTTCCAGGACATTGATGTGAAGGTGCTTTTCGTGATGGTCCCACACACCTGCAGTCAGCAACTCCTCCAGGTGTGCGCCCCATCCCTCGGTCGATGCGTCTGAGAACAGAAGCATCTCCGGGGGGGGGAGTGCGTATGGGCACTCCTCTTAAGAGGTTCTTGTCGTCGAGCCACCAGGCTAGGTCCTGCCTCACCTTGTCCGCGTGATAGCCACGGGAAAGTAAGGAGGATCCTTGGCCTGAGACCAACTCTCCCTTAGCCTCCACTGGAGAGACCGCAGGTGAAGACGCCCGTGAGGGACTAACTTCTCGAGTGACGACAGATGGCCGATCACGACTTGCCATTGCTGTGCTGCCTGTTCCTGCCGAGACAGGAACCGGCCGGCTGCCTCCCTGAATTTGCTGATACGCAAGTCTGCGGGAAAGACTTGCCCTGCTACCGTGTCTATCAGCATACCCAGGTACTTCATCTTCTGCTTGGGTTCGAGATCGGACTTCTCGTAGTTTATCACGATCCCCAGATCGCGACAAAAATTCGAGGAGTCGATCTCTGTCCTGTAGCAACTGTGAGCGGGAGCTCGCCAGGACTAGCCAATCGTCGAGATACCTCAGAAGACGTATCCCGTCGAATGGGCCCAAGCCGACACCAGAGTGAACACTCGCGTGAACACCTGTGGGGCGGTTGAGAGACCGAAAACAAAAGTGCCCTGAATTGGTACACCGTCCCGTCGAAGATGAAGCGGAGGTACTTTCTGGAGGACTGATGGATGGGTATTTGAAAATACGCGTCCTTCAAGTCCACTGAAAGCATGAAATCGTTCCCCCTGATCGAGTCGAGCACCGAGCGTGCCGACTCCCATCGGGGTGAACCGCGTCGTGCGAACGAAGCGGTTCAGGGGAGAGAGGTCTCACCGGGACACCAGCCCCACCGATGCCTTCTCCACTAGGAAGAGGCGGCTGTAAAAGCCCGGTGACTGGTCCTCCACGATTTCTACAGCTCGTTTCGCCAGCATGGTCTTGATCTCCTGTCGAAGAGCGTTGTCCTTTGCTGATCCCCGGACATAGGTTTGTAGGTGGACCGGATTGGAGATGAGGGGGGGCCGAGACTCGAAGGGTAGTAGATATCCCTCCCGAAGGACGTCTACTATCCAGTTTCTCGGCGCCGTAGCGCTGCCAAGTCGCCCAATGGCTCGCCAGGCACCCCCCCACTTCCGGTCAGCAGGTGAGGGGGAACGCCGTCCCTAGCGTTTCCCACCTCGTTTCGACTTCTTTCCAGCACCCCTCGGGGAAAGGAGGGCTGGGAGGAGGGCTGGTTACGGCCTCCTCTAGCAGAAGTTGAAAACTACAGGAGTCTTCACACGGGGTTTGGACGGTGCAACCGTCTTCGCCGCCGTGGAAGCGCTAGCCAAGCTCTTTGGTTTGGCCGCAGTCGCTCGAGATTGCCCAGTAACCTTCGAGACTGCCTGGTGAACTAAGCGGTCACTCTCGTCAGTGCGCCGCCTTTCCCCACCGCAGCGTCCACCATCTCTCCAGGGAAGAGAGCTGGGGAACTCCTAAGAGGTCCATTTCGAAGCCCGAGTGCCGCCTCACGCCCGGCCCCCTTGGTCACTCGGGTAAGGACTGCGTCCCTACGTCGAAGAACCAAGTTGGCCCACAGGTTAGCAGTCTGATGGGCGAGGTAAGAGATTGCTCTTCCTCCAGACTGGCACAGTCTCCTAAAAGAAGCGTCGTCTTCGAGAGCAGAGCTCCCAGAGCCGGCCCGCTACTTTGGATATTGTGAGGGACCACAAATCCAACCAGGAAACTGCCTGGAATGCTGCCATAGCGGTAGATTCCAGGGCAAGTGCCTCCTGCTGCGAGAACCATAGGTTCTCCGACAGGAGCTGCTGCAGACACACCTGGAGTCAGCCTCGCTAACTCCGGGTTAACCTGTTTCGGCAGTATCGGGTCTTCCGAAGGCACGTAGAATCGCCTCTGCCGCTGTAGAGGAGGAGGAAGCAGCTTAGAAGACCAGTCCGGACTTCAGCGAGTCCTCCCGTCCTGAGACGAGATTCTCCACCTGATCCAGGACCGAGTCTGCAAGCTCAGATCGCGGTAACCCCACCATCATTTTGGGTTCCCTCTTGGGACCCCAAAATGATTCGAGCCGGGACGTGGGCTCTGCCGGTGGTAGCGGCGATCCTTCCGCGAGGTCATTATGCAGACGCATCAGCTTAATGACCTCCGCAAAGTTTCCTCTGTATCTCGGGAGTTACAGCGTCTTGTGGAGTAGGACCGTCCAGTCCCTCCAGCAAGAGCATATCCCGCGATACTCCTCCTTCAGAAGGAGGAACAGCGACAGACCCCTGACGGTGCGCCTCCCAACTACTTGCTTGCGGTAACGTTTTCTGGTGTCGGTCCCTAAAATAAACCAGTTGCCTGAAGCGCGTACAGGCGTCATAGCTGGGTCACGATCGGCGCCACCTCTCGGTATCGCTCCTCTTACCTACCGAAGATCGCTCCTCGGTACCTCGCTCCTCCCGGTATAGCCCGAGGAGGTTGAAGGTACGGGAGAGGCAGACCTGACGCTCCCCCCTCGCTCGCTGGCAGGACCAGCGTGCGTGGAGGGCTGCTGCTGATCGTCAACCCGAGGCGTTTGGTGACGATCGAGCAGCAGGCCTAGCCTTGCCGCTCGCTGGGGCGATTGGGCTCGGTTGAGAACGTCGAGACCGATCTCTAGCGTCAGGCGAGCTGCCGCTGGTCACCGTTCCGCCCGGTCCCATCGGGAGCGGCGGACGGGTGACCTGCTAGGCTCTCTGTTGCGTCGAGACCGGCCAGCGTCCTCCTCGGCGTCGTCAAGCCGCTGGTACAGCCGTGGCTGGTACCGGCGGCCGGGGGGACTCCTTCCTCGCCTCAACCCGTGGCCGGTCAGCGACCGTCACGTTCAGCCCGAGCAGCCAGTTGATCGCTGCGAGAGCGTCCACTGGCCTGGCGAGAGTCGTTGTGCACGACTCTCGCCAGTCTTCTGCTCGCGCCGCCGTCTTGACGGCGAGCGAGCTCGGGCGTCAAGACTTTGGCTGGACGGTCTTCTTTGGAAGAGCGTCCACTCGGTGCTTTCTCGCGAACGAGAAGCGGCCGAGACGGAACCTGGTTTAGCGGCAGAACCCGCTAGCACCAGGTGAGGACGCACCAGCCGAGGCTGGTGCACCTCTGGTCCCCGTCGACTTCTTCTTTGCAGAAGAAGCGACGGGCCCCGTTCCCGAAGGAACAGGAGGACCAGCAGAAGAGCTCCCCAGCTCGCCTGAGCGAGCCGGGCCTTAGAAGATCCCGAAGGAGTCTTCTTAGGGGGGGAGGAGGCAACCTTCTTCTTCTTCGGCATGTTTAGCCTTAGAAGTCGAAGGGGAAGGAGAGGCAGCAGACGACGAAGAAGACGACGAAGACGACGACGACACCTTCTTCCCTCTTCCCTCTTCTTCTTCGCCAGGCTCCGCAGGACAGACGTCAGGTCTTCCATCCAGGGAGGGAGCCGGGGCACAGTTGCCGAAGCAACAGGGCCCGACTGCACCTGTCCGGAAAGACCTGAGACTGTGACAGCACCGCCAACAGCAGGAACAACAGGAACAGGTCCGGGAACAGCAGGAACGGCAGGAACATCTGAAAGTGAATGAGCAGCAGGCCCCTGATCGAAAAGGAATGAGCGGCTGGGACGGCAACAGGTACGGCAGGTACGGCAGGTACCACAGGAGAGCCAGGCGTCCTGTCGGCAGCTACCGTTCATCCTCGGCACTGGCGGCAGGTCCAGGGGGGGTACTCTTTGGGCAGCGGAAGTCCGGGGTCGGCAATACAAAGAATCCAGGTGGTGGTGGCACCGTCCTCTTGGCACGGCAGGAATGGGTTTTTGGATCGCAGCCGTGGGTGTCACCGACATGATATGTGGTGTATACACCAGATGCGGTGGCAACTCATATGCTGGTGTCGAGATTGTTGTTGTTGTAGTGGTCACCGCACCATGAGTGACCACTGCCGACCCCGCCAAACCGCTGAAAAATCAACCCCTGTATGCTCGGCACTCCCTGCAGTCCCAGCGACTCCCACACCTGTCCCAGGTCGTCCTTCGCTGATGGCACACCTGCGGAAGCAACAGTCGGGTTAGTTAGAGGGTTTCCTCACGCCTGGGGGGGAGAAGAACCCCCCCCAGAGCGGACGGAAGACCCCGAGTACAACTGGACGTCGGGTAGCGGGCGCCCTCATCCCACACTCGACGGATCGAGAGAGGAGAAGGACTCCGCTACCCCCCGCAGGGGAAGGGCGCGAAACATGGGGGCTGGCCGGGGGGCAGGAAAGAGGACGAAGTGTCCGTTACCAAAGGAGTCACTGGACTTTCCGATGACTTCTTGGCGGCCTAAGTCTCTTCCTGCCCTCGTACAGCACCCACTGCGCCTCGGACCAATTCATACATATTACACAGGGCTCGTTGCGGGAGCACTCTCGCCCCCGACAACGAGTACAAACCTCGTGAGGATCTACATCGACAAACGATCTTAAATCCCCCACATCTACGCCCCTCCAGCCCGGGACACACTCTACGGGCGACCGGGGGGCGTGGTGATATCTCCATTTCTTCTTCACTCATTGCAATGATCAACAAAAGAAATGCAAAAGTACTTACAATCACTCTGATTTATACAGAAAGAGAGGGCAAATACTCAAACTCAAAGCAAACGACAAAGCGGGCAGAGCGATGACGAGCACGTCCTTCCCACACAGGCCGAAAGCAAAAGTGATTTGTTTACCTCCCAGTCGCGCGGCGCGCGACGATTCGGACAAGCAGTTAACTACCGTTCTCCCCTTGTTCGAAGCTTACGACCGTTCCAGCTGCCGCTAGCTACTTCCTATTGTTAAAGGACCGAGGGTTTGTATTACGTATCGGAACAAACAATAGTTTTATTTGTATAAAGTACAAAACGATGGAACACAAAAGTCATTGAACACTTTCCTCATCACCATATATACCACATTTATGAAATTTCCATAGCCACAAGGGCTTCATATCTTTTTGATTTCTGCATACTTTTTAATGCCTTAATGCTACAACCCTTGAATCCAGACAGGCAATAAATAAGAAGCCCTTTCTTTCCACACTAAGATTCGAACTATTGCACACTAGTAAGAGTCAGGCTGGCATTTTAGGCCTACATTATACTAATAGGTTAGTGTAAAATACCTTTGGCAAGCAGCTTCCCCTAGAATCTAAATACTAGAACACAAAAGCAGCTTACCTTCAGCATAATGTACCTCTGTGCTTCTGCGAAGATATTCTGATAGCTGTGTTTTTCTCCACACTTCTGAAACTAGCAAGCAGCCTGATGGAACTTTTGGTTTACTAGAGTTTGAAGCCATCTAAACTCAAACAGCTAATACCCTGGAAGAATAATGAAATAGAATTAATTGCATTCTGGGTGTAATTAATAGAGACTTCAAGATTTACCAACTCATGACATCTTGAAATAAGCACTGTTAATTAATTACAAACATCAAGAAATACAAATGAAATGTAAACCATGTTTTCATACAATCAACTTACCTGTCAGATATATACATAGCTAAGACTCCGTCGTCCCCGACAGAAATTCAAATTTCGCGCCACTCGCTACAGGTAGGTCAGGGTGATCTACCGGCCTGCCCTGGGTGGCAGGACTAGGAACCATCCCCGTTTTCTATCATATTTTCTCTGTCGCCGGTGGTATCAACAATTTTGTTATTACCTCCTGACTTAGATTCATTTTTCATCCTTTGATCATCGTTTTTCGGCTTTTTGGTGACGTATTTGGATCGTGGTTTTGCATTCGCTACAGTGGACTGTTTTTGGAATAACTCTTTTGGATTTTTCTCAGTATGTCTGATTCTAATGTGAGTGTGAGAATGTGTGTGAATGTAGGCTGCAGGGTGAGGATACCGAAAGCTTCGGTTGATCCTCACACTGTATGCCGTAAAATGTAGGGGGTTTCAGTGTTTCTGCTATTAATACTTGTAAGGAATGCGAGGGATTGAATGCAGAAGAGTGGAAGACTTTGACTTCTTATTTGAAGAAGTTAGAGAGGGATAGAATTAGACGATTGAAAGGTGTGAGTTCAAGGCCTATTGAGCCTTTCACTGATAATTCTAATCCTACTGATGTAGATTCTCCCTATGTATCTCATTCTCAGAGTGCTTTTTCTGGATTCGGCATCGGAAATCGCCAATCTGAAAGCTACAATTAGAGACATGAAGTCCAAGATGGCTGACTTCAAAGGTAAGGCTAGTGAAAGTGAGCATTACAGTGAAGTGAGTTCTCCCAGTGTTGTGGAGGGGGCGTTTGATCGTCCCTGCGACGCTCCCAGGCCTAGACCTCTTCCAAGCTCACAAGCCAGAGGAGAAGGAAAATCGAAAGCCTTAAGGAGGTTGTGGGGAATCCCAACGGTCAGACGTCCCTTCAGCTAGCTCTGCTTCGTGGCAGGCGGCTCAAGGGCGCTAAAGAAGAAAAAGCGTCCTTCGCGAGTGTTTCTCGTCCTCTCCCTCTCCCTCACCTAAACGAGGGTGGAAGGAATCGAACTTGTCGAGACCCGCTGAAGCGTCATATGAAGCCTGACATAGATTCTAGTCCAGAGCGTTTCTCAGATGACGCTCCGTCTTCTAGCAAGAAAGCGAAGGGGGCGTCAGCGTCACCTGAAGTGTACGCGGAAGTACCCTTTCCTTCTTCTCCCCGAGTGATGACGAAAGACGTCATGCACTGGGACGTGGGAGAAGCGTCAAGAAAGATCATTATGGCAGTTCAAGAGCAACTGTCATCTCTAGTGGGAGTTTTAGCGCCACGTCGGAAGGACGTGACGCTTCCAATTAAGAAGTCTCGTCCTCTCTCACCTGTTCAACGAGAAGCGTCATACAGACGGGAAACGGCTAAACGTCTTACAGAAGCGTCTAGTTCGAGAGCGAGAACAGGTGCTTACGAGAGTTTCGTAACGCCAGAGAGACGTAAGACGTCTTTTAGACGCGAAGCGTCATTGGAAACGGAGCATAGACATGACGCTCCGTCCAATATTATGACGCCAAGTAGGACGCCTTTGGAGAGCGGAGCGTCTTCCAAGCGCGAAGCGTCATCGAGACGTCAGCAAAAGACGTCATCCATGACGCTTGGCGAACGGGAAGCGTCATGTAAGCGTGAAGCGTCTTCTAAAATTCTAGAGAAGCCGAAGCTTATGACGCCTTCCAAGACTATTAGAGCGGGAAAGAGGCGGATTATCATTCCTTAGCCCCTCTCCTATTAGGAGTTTGTCTCCTCAAGAAGAAGAACGTTCGGAAAGGAGAGCGGAGACGCATGTAGATCCCGAGTTAGAGGAAAACTCGGATGACGAATATAGTGGAAGAGAAGGTCTGTC
Organism: Macrobrachium nipponense; assembly: GCF_015104395.2. Lineage (NCBI taxonomy): Eukaryota > Metazoa > Arthropoda > Malacostraca > Decapoda > Palaemonidae > Macrobrachium > Macrobrachium nipponense. The sequence goes on along the minus strand of NC_061090.1, from coordinate 54,262,845 downwards.
TAACTATAAGGTGTTGACTACCCTAACTTCTTGAGGAGTACGGAGACGAGTTGACGCCTGCCGCTCCTCCTTCTCCGCGCTCGCTCTTTCCAGTGCTAAGACGAAGAAGCCTTCGTCTTTTCTCAAAAATGAAACCCACCAATATCGATGAAGAGAGCATTACATTCCTTAGACTCATGGATGAAGTCTAAGAAAGACTTAGTGAGGACAGTCTTCTGCATGCCTCCAGCAAGATTAGCTGGGAAAAGAGGCATTTGGTATCAGACGGGAGAGAATATGGGTATTGCTCTCCCTTCTACAACCGAAACAGATTTTTCGACTTTGGTTGACGCTTCACGGCGTCAAAAGTCTCAATTCTGCACGGATTACGTGGGGAATTCGGAACTGGATCATCTCCTCAAGGACTCTTTCGTGTATTGGAAGTTTTTTAACTTCTTAGATTGGTCCCTTGGGGTGATGTCCAAGAAAGCCCATGATTCGGAAGGAATCGAACCTGAAGCCCTGTTATGCATATTGTCTTGTATTGACAAGGCGGTACAGGATGGATCTTTTGAAATCTCCTCTTTGTTTGGGGCAGGTCTTTTAAAGAAAAGGACTGTATATGGCGCCTTCTTAACAAAGGCAGTCTCACATGCTCAGAGAGCAGCACTTCTATATGCGCCTATCTGACTTTTTGTTCCCTTCTCAGTTAGTAAAGGACATTGCGCATTCTTTAACTGAGAAGGCAACTCAGGATCTGCTGACGCAGTCAGCAAGAAAGAAGAAACCTGTTGCTGCATCGGACAAGAAAGGACCCAGTACAACGGTGCAGCCCTTTCGAGGTGGTCCGACCTCCAGACCTTCCACAAGGAGGAAGGCTCCAGAGAAGAGAGGTAGATCTGCTTTTCGTCCCTTTAAGAAGGGAAAATGAAGATTCTCTCCTCCAAGCACCAGTAGGTGCCAGGCTCCTGGGATTTGTGGAAGCCTGGACACTGATAAATGCAGACGCGTCATCTTTGGCGATCTTAAGGAGGGGATATCGTATCCCTTTCCTGAAACACTCCTCCCCTAACGTCAATTCCAAGGGAACTATCAGCCAAATACAAGGATCCTGTGCTGAGGGATACTCTTCGATCGGATGGTGGAACAAATGTGGGACAAGAGAGCGATAGAATTGGTACGGGATCAACACTCCCCGGGGTTTTGGGGTTTTACAATCGCCTTTTTCTGGTGGCGAAAGCCTCGGGAGGTTGGAGACCAGTACTGGACGTCAGCTCTCTGAACAAATTTGTTCAGAAGGAGAAGTTCTCCATGGAGACTTCTGCTTCAGTCATGGCGTCATTACGACAGGGAGATTGGATGGTGTCTTTAGATCTCCAGGACGCCTACTTTCACGTCCCGATCCACCCTTCATCGAAGAAGTACCTCCGTTTCATGACGGGGGAAGGATCTTTCAGTTCAGAGCCTTGTGTTTCGGCCTGTCCACAGCTCCTCAGGTCTTCACAAGCCTGATGAAGAATGTGGCGAGGTTTCTTCACCTCAAAGGAGTGAATGTCTCTATGTATCTGGACGACTGGCTCATCAGGGCCAGATCGGAGAGACAGTGCTTGGAGGACCTAAAGTTAACTCTGGATTTAATCAAAGCGTTGGGATTGCTTGTGAACCTCGAGAAGTCTCAGCTGACCCCCAGACAAGACCTAGTCTATCTGGGGGTGGATTCGGATGGATTCTCGGGGTTTTTCGAGTTTTTCCTTCGCAAGAGAGAATCGCAAAAGGTTTGCGGATAGTCTCTCTCTTCTTAGAGAAGCAACAAACGTCGGCGAGGGAATGGTTGAGCCTTCTGGGGACGCTTTCCTCGCTAGAACAATTCTTCCCTCTAGGAAGACTTCATATACGTCCGCTTCAATTCTTCCTCAAGAGGTCTTGGAGCTGGAAAACCGGACAACTGTCGGACGTTTTTCCCCCCATTCCAGTGGAGATAAAGTCACCACCTACAGTGGTGGTTGTCCCTCTGGAAGAGAACAAAGGGATCTCTCTAAGAACACAGAACCCAGACCTAGTGTTGTTCTCCGACGCGTCGGAGAGAGGTTGGGGAGACGACATTAGGCTCAGAGGAAGTGTCAGGCACCTGGGAACCAGCACAGGTGTCTTGGCACATAAACTGCAAAGAGCTCTTCGCCGTACATCTGGCCTTGAAGAGCCTAGAACCTCTGGTGTCAAACAAGGTAGTGCAAAGGTAAACGTGGACAACACCACCGTACTTGCCTACATTCGGAAACAGGGAGGGACGCACTCCTCGTTCCTTTACGAGCTCACGAGAAGACCTATTACTTTGGACGTCTCACAGGAACATCTACCCTGCTGACAAGGTTCGTACAGGGAGTAAGGAATGTGAGGGCGGACAGGCTCAGCAGGAGGAACCAGGTCCTTCATACAGAATGGACACTACACGAGGAAGTGTGTCTCGATCTCTGGTCTGTGGGGAACTCCTCTTGTGGATCTCTTCGCAACATTCATTTCAAAAAGGCTCCCAGTTTTTGCTCGGTCGTGGAAGATCCAAGAGCTCTTATGGTAGACGCCTTCCTGCTAAATTGGTCTCGAGTAGACGTATATGCTTTTCCCCCATTCAAATCCTGGGGTTAGTAATGAGAAAGTTTGTGGCGTCAAAAGAGACGAGGATGACGTTAATAGCCCCCTTTTGGCCGGCCCCAGGAATGGTTCACGGAGGTGGTAGAGTGGATCGTAGATTTTCCAAGATCCCTACCAAGAAGGATGGATCTTCTCAGACAACCACACTTCAAGAGGGTACCACCAAAAACCTCCCCGCTCTCGCTCTGACTGCCTTTCGACTATCGAAAGACTTGTCAGAGCGAGAGGCTTTTCTCGCGAAGTGGCAAGCGCGATCGCGAGAGCACGCAGAACCTCCACTACGAAAGTATACCAATCAAAGTGGGAGGTATTTAGAAGGTGGTGTAGATCCAAGAAGTTGTCCTCCTCCACTACCTCTATAGCGGAAATTGCTGATTTCCTGCTATTCCTGAGAGAAAAATCTCATCTAGCCGTATCCACAATAAAGGGATACAGAAGTATGCTCTCGGCTGTATTCAGGAACAGAGGTTTAGATCTGGCAGATAATAAAGATCTCCACGATCTCATAAGGTCTTTTGAGACTTCAAAGTCTAAGGAACCAGTACCTCCGAACTGGAACCTAGACGTAGTCCTAAAGTATCTGTCATCGGAAAGATTCGAACCTCCTCATCGGGCATCGTTTAGAGACATTACCCGAAAATGCCTATTCCTACTATCTTTAGCTACGGCAAAGAGAATTAGTGAATTGCATGCTCTGCAGGATAAAGTAGGATTCAAGGGAGACTCAGCGATTTGTCTCGTTTAAGACCCTGTTTTTTTAGCGAAAAACGAGAATCCTACGAATCCCTGGCCTAAGTCATTCGAAGTCAAAGGCATGTCGAGTCTCGTAGGCAGAGAAGCAGAGAGGTCTCTATGCCCTGTTAGAGCTCTGAAGTTCTACCTTCAGAGAAAGCATCAAATGGGAGGCTTCTAGACAAGGTCTTTGGTGCGCGGTAAAAGACCCCACAAGACTGATGTCCAAGAATGCGCTGGCATTCTTGTAAGAAACGTCATTACAGACGCTCATAAGGCCTGTCCTGACGAACAGTTACAACTGTTGAGAGTAAAAAGCTCATGAAGTGAGAGCTATAGCGACGTCTCTCTCGTTTTCATAAGAATATGTCGCTTAAAAACATCATAGATACGACATTTTGGAGATGCAACTCAGTATTTGCATCTCATTACTTGAAAGACGTGCGTGTGACATATGAGAAGTGTTTTTCTCTAGGTCCTTTCGTATCGGCGGATACGATTCTGGGTACGGGAGCCGGACACCAATCCTTAAATGTATATACTTTTCTTCTTTTTGGATATGGTCGAGAGTCTCTTCGAACAATGGAGACTTAGGCTAGCAACGGGCGGCCGTCTATGTTGTTCAGTAAGAGAATTCTTGTCATATCCAATTAGTTGAGTATAATTTTTTTTTGAAAAATTATGTATGTGTGCGTAGTGGTTTTGAGTTACGGTTGTTGTGACGAGTTCGGGGATAACTCGGAACAATCCTTAGTCTAACATATGGTTAGGATCAGGTGGTCGGGATTGGTTGTGTGCTCCTTCATAAGGTGTATTGTCATATAAGTGGATCAGCACCATTGACAAAGTCCTTTTAGGCTCTGCCGAGTAAGCGGATAAGACCCCATCGGCAGACCCACAAGAACTCTTGGCCATAGATCATATATCTCGCTAAAGTTTCTTGAGGTGATGCAGACTACTGGGGCAAACACCCACGAAGTCTACCACCTATCAGGTAGGAACCAAGGTTTTATTTATACCTACAACATATGTGTTACCTGTCTATTCCATATAGAAGCTGTCTCTTACCCTCCACCGAAGGGTGCCAATCAGCTATGTATATATCTGACAGGTAAGTTGATTGTATGAAAATGATATTGTTATGTTACAATAAAGTTTCATACATACTTACCTGGCAGATATGATATTGTAATGATACAATTAAGTTTGTTCATACTTACCTGGCAGATATATATATAGCTGTATTTCTGAAGTCCGACAGAATTTTAAAAACTTACGACACACGCAGTGGGAGTCAGGTGGTTAGTACCCATTCCCGCCGCTGGGAGGCGGGTATCAGGAATCATTCCCATTTTCTATTCATAATTTTTATTCCACTGTCTCCTGAGGGGAGGTGGGTGGGTACTTGATTATATATATCTGCCAGGTAAGTATGAACAAACTTAATTGTATCATTACAATATCATTTTGTTCATGAAACTTACCTGTCAGATATATATATAGCTGAATCCCACCTTTGGTGGTGGAGTAGACAGAATAGAAGATTTTAGGAAACATATATAGCAGATAATTGATATCTTGATTCCTTACCTGTTAGCATAGCTGACTTCGTGGTTACTGCCGCGTAAGTCTGCTTGTGCTACTTAGAGTTGCCAGCGAGGTATAGAACCTATATAGCTGGTGCACTCCAGATGATCTGTCAACAGGGGCGAGACCACGACGTGACTAGACCATATTGACCATACCATGAGGGCTAAGAAGTAAAATAAATATATATATAAAAATATATATCACCACCTGACCCACCTAGCCAAAGTTAAGGTGTGTTAACTAAGGCTTAAGAGTTAAGAAGTCACCGTTGTCGGCGACTCAACTACTAAATTAAGAGCTCTTCCTAACCATTTTCTACAGGATAGGATGAGTGGTACTTCTTGCCCCCAAGATTGTGTCTGCAGACACGTATGGCCCTAGCGAGCAGCAGATCTCATTATGCCATCTTCACATCTCGCAGGGAGTGTGAATTGAACACAGAGTTGCTTCGCTAAAACATGGTACTCAGGATGTTGCTGAGTGCCATGCTCTGTTGAAATGCTTCCGAGGCCGCGCCCTCACCTCGTGAGCATTCAAATCCAAAGATTTCAAATCTTTGTGCAAACACAAAGAAGGAGCTTTTTTGAAAGACCTCCTTAACAATAAAGCCAGGGTGTTCTTCGATATGGGCAAGTCTGGTCTTTTCGGAACACTGCAGATTGTCCGTACGACTTCGACTTTCTTGAGTTTTATGTAGATAAAACTTGAGAGACCTGACAGGGCACAGGACTCTCTCTGGCTCCTGCCCACTAACTTGTGCCATCCTTGCTTCCAAGCTCCTGGCCAAGGACAAAACGGGTTCCATTCTTAGGCCATAACGAAAAGCTTAGAGAGCACACCGCCTTGTGTTCTCTAAAGCCAAAAACTTGTGACGATGGCTTAAAATCTCACTAACCCTCTTTGTCGTATCTAGGGTGGTTAGAAAAATGCCTTCCTGATCACATGCAAGAAGTTAACAGGTAGGAGATGTTCGAATGCTTTGACATCAAGAACTTCAGACTATGTCTAAGTTCCATATTGAAAGCTTCGATCTGGACATGCACAGTCAGTCCGTCTGTACTAACGTCAGGTGACCGACCAGTTGACCAGTCAGACGAATCAAGGACAGCAAGGCTGTACCCTGAAGACCATAAGGCACTATTCTTCGCTGAAGGATGAGTGTTTGGACTGCCTGGGCGATTCAAGCTAAGCAAACCTTGGGGGGTGTATCAACGCAACCCAACGTCGTTAGCGAATCAACTCCTGAGCCACTCCGACTCGAGCTTCTGGTGCCAGGAGAAGGAGCGAGGAGCAAAAAGGCGATTCAGTCCCGAAGGACGAATTGCCTGACAGTCCAACCTGGTCTCATGTTAAACGATCATCGGGGGTGTATAAACGCAAACCGACTTCGTCAACAAGAAACTCAGGGCTACTATATGTCTCCTGATCTCGCACGAGTGTCTGACTCCGAGAAAACAGGTGAGACAAAAAGTAGATGGTGAGCGAGTTTCGAATTTCACAGAACTCAAAGATCGTGAAGGGCTTTGTTGTTTGACAAGACGCAAATCTCTGAGCCCAAAGGCCGTCAACAACATATTTGCGTATTCTTAATAGTTGTGACTGCCAGCTTATCCCATTCTTCAGACGGAAAAGGAAGACGGTAATCTTATTCCTGTCAACATCTCGATAGTCTGAACGTAGTCAGACTCAGAGCGGAGAGGTTATAGGTACCTTTCGAGTTAGAGTAGACCGACTCTCTCGGAAAAGGTCCTTGGAAAGTGAACTAGGAAGTATGTGACCTCTGTGAATCCAGGATCCTGAGGCCAACATGGGGCGATCAGCGTCATTGTCGCTCCCTGTGACGTCATAAATCCTCTTATTACATTTCCTAAGCGATTGAAAAAGGGGAAAAAAAAAAAAGACTAAACATCCATCCCCGTTCAATATCATAGGATGGCGTTTAATGGTACCGATCCCGGATCGAGAATAAGGAGCAGAGAAGAAGAAGCCTCTTCGTCCTCAACATATCGAAGAGAAGAATGAAAGGGCGTCCCTAAAGTCTCCACAACTCTCAACTTACTTTTAAAGAAATATTCCACTCGGAAGTCAATAGTTGCTGCCGTCGATCGAGACGATTCGTACGGACTTTTGCAATCCTGTAACGAACCTCTAGAGGATCGTTACATTCTACGCCTGTTGTTATAATAGGCTCTTTCTCGTAAACTCGAACAGGGACCGAGAGAAGATACTTCTTAAGATATGAGAGAGCTGTGGAATATCAGAGATGAGGCGGACCACTGGTTCCCAAAAACTCGTTTCGAGGACTGGAGGACTACCGAATCGCTTTACTTCTTTCAGATTAAGATCCAGGACATTGAAACCCTATCCAGATATCCGGCACCTTCTTTCTATACCTCAGGTGTAGACGCACTGAGAGATGTTCAGAATCATTCCTAGATCTTGAATAATATTTCAGTTTCCCGGTCGGAAAAAACTGTGATCTTAATTGCAGTCTATTCGGGGAAACAAAACTTCTTCAGGAAGGAAATGGTCCCCAGCAAGCTCATCCATTCCCTCCCCGAGTATGCTTACTTCCCTAATAAGGCTGCGCTTTGCCTAAGCAGGAGAGCATATAAAAGTGCAATGTTGCGGTAGACTCGTAGTTCTATACCGTGCGGTAACGAGCACCGAAAGGATTAAGAGATAACTCTGTTGAACATAGTAAGGCAAAACGAATGCAACGTTTATTCATTCACGTAAGAAATCCCTTCAATCTTAGGCTAAAGTCCGTGATTGTAGGACAGAGATACAGTTAGTCAGTCAATCCCGCAGGAGAGACGTAACCGCCAGCACAGAGATACGGTTAGTCAGCCAATCCCGCAAGAGAGAGAGACGTAACCTACCGCGCATGACAGCGCACGATGCTGTTACTGGTGCTCAGTTGGACTGGAGGACAGAGACAGCGTGACAGCAGCAGCCAGCAGCTTACGAATGTCGTCTCTTAACTTTATGTCTGGGTTGCCAGCTACCCTATTCTACGAAGAAATAGGTCCGTTATTTGAGCAGATAGACTCTCAAGCTGGTATATTTAGGCGAAACAGAAAACGCTAAATATATAGATGCGTTTGTGTCGTCAGAACACTACCATACAACGGTAAAAGATAAATCGGAAACTCCTGGAAGGCTGCAGGGAGTAACGATTAAATGTCCTTAAAATAGACAATAGACCTCTCGGTTGCCATTCGAAGAGGTAACTACAGCAAGCGTATATGACTTGAACCAACCAGAAATAAAATAACGCAAAGCAAAATGATATTGTTATGATACAATAAAGTTTGTTCATACTTACCTGGCAGATATATATATATATATATATATATATTATATATATATATATATATATATATATATATATATATATATATATATATAGCTGAATTCGGAATACAGCTATCATACATCTGACAGGCAAGTTTCATGAACAAAACTTAAGAGAATCGAAGCAGTCAGCTCAAGCTTCTTATGTTATTGGACATAAGCGTTCATTGACGTAGTCTACAAGTCTATTTCTTGTACGAGTCTGCGAATGACGAATGAGAGCTCTTCCGAATCTTGTCAATAAGAGCTTATTCGCTTACGCAATATCAAGTTAATGAGATGTTTGTCAATGAGAACTAATCCATTTACGGGACAAAGAGATATTTTGTCAATGAGGGGATACCCACTTACTTGACAAAACGATAGTATATTGTCAATGGGGGAAAGTCACTGAATTGACAAAACGTAATCCAGGAAGTCGAGCATTTTATTTTTCCGATTCCGTCTCAAACGAGGAAGGGGCAAGAATCCTGTTAAGAGACTAGGCTTACGGCAGGGTGAACGACGATGTTCAATTCGGCAGCGTAGTCCCGACTAGAAACTAACAAAACTATCATTCTGAAAAACCCTTTCAGATGGGCTAAAAAGCTTGCAAAATTATCCTGGGAAGAGGAAGAAATTCCTCCAACCAGCTTCCTCTCCCGTATCACAACTAAAGCCTGCTAAAGCTTAAAATTTATTGGCAGTATGGCAAAAGAAGTCCTATCTTGCGCTTTCCTGAAGAGCGTCCTTTTGATGAGTACCTTGCAAAGAATCCTATGAACATTGCCGAGAGTCCTGACGTGCAGGACATCGAGCCTTTACCTAACCCGTAACTGCCTTATCGCAAAGTCTTGACTGCGGTAGAGAAAACGAGATCTTCCCTAGAGCTTTCCTTAACTCCATCCCCCTTTGCGAAAAGCAATAAAATATTGACAGAGATCTCTTGAATTCACGAAACCCGAGGTCTTGCTGGGTTTCGAAGACGAAGTTGTCTGTTCACTTTAAGCTTCCTCCGAAGCACTGCTTACTTCACATTCTTTGCATGTGAGGTATAAGGTATCACCGAAGGTAGAGGTAAAAAATTCTTGAGGCCCAAATCGTAAACAAGAGCTTGAAGAGTTCAATAGAAACGTTCAGCCAGACGACACACCTGGCGTGCGCTGGCGCGCGCGCTCGGCGTCCACTGGCGAGCAGTGAGCACGCTCGGCGTCCACTGGCCAGCAGCGAGCACGCTCGGCGTCCACTGGCGCGCGCGGAGTGCGCTCGGCGTCCACTGGTGCGCGCTTGGCGTGCACCCGCGCGCGCCTGGCGTCCATCCGAACGTCCCGTCCAAGCCGAGCGTCAAAAGAAGCGTGCAGAAAAGCGTCACGCTCCTGACAGGCGTCAAAACAAGCGAGATACATCTCGGAGAGAAATCCGACTGCACGAAACAGTCTCAGGAGAAGGGTCGATCGTGCGAGAATACGAGGGGCGACTGGCGAGGGAACGCCTTCTTATTCTCACAGTAACAAAACTCGGACGTCCGCTCTCAAAAGCGTTCGCGTCCTGCTACTAAGACTTCCATTTCATATTTCTCGGTGGAAAGACGTACACGTGATCAGGCGACGTTCGCCTTCTTACTTCTCACTGGAACGCATAACGAGAGAGAGAGAGAGGACGTGAAGCGTCCTCCTCTACAAAGCTTCTATTTAGAGGGCGCGAGTCCTTCCGAAGCTCCAACCCCTGCGCGGGGAGGACGCTTCGGAGGACGAGAAGCAATCCTTCAGGATTCGTGCACGTGCACGCACTTAGGCAGTCTGGGGATTTTCATCAGAAACTGCCGAAGGCACGCCAGATCGGTGGGGGTTCCTCGTAACCCTCCTTCGGCTTTCGACATGCTCTCTCCGGGTCCTGGGAGTCAAAGCAGAGGTCCCGCCTAGAGGCGAAATAAGGCCGATCTGACGCACCCTCCACTACACAAGGGGGCACTGTCACTGCACTTAGCCACTTCGCTATTGCTCTCTAAAGCAAGCACTTTCGATTCTAAGATACGAATCGAAAGAGTATTAGAGAAAGGCAATAACCTCTACAGACACTGTTTAGGGCCCAAAAGGCAACATTACAGGGTTATGAGAAACAATAACAGAAGTAGCACTCTTCACAACAATGAAGGAGAGCGATCACCTCTCGCAGACAAATTAATAACCCGTAGGCCATAAAAAAACTACAGGGTAGGCAAAAAAAAAAAAGTCTACAGGAAGGTTAGCAGGTTCACTACCCTGACTTTTGTTTACTGATTAAATGCGTACATACGAATCTATACGTTTTCCTTACGGAATTAGACATGTTTACTGATTATTGCGTACATACGAATCATCGTCTTCCTTACGGAATAGACTGTCTCCACACCTCACATGACAAATCTCAACCAAGAAGCAAGACTCATACCCCTCGTGCAATACAAGTGCGGATCTACCGAAGCTTTCGGTAGCCACACCCTATCTTTTGCAGACACACCCTCTGAAACTAGCCTAACTAGATTCAGATATCTTATGCAAAAATGAATCAAATTCAAATCAATTAAGATAGCGTATGTCTAGCCACAAATCCAAGTAAATAAATTAAAAGACAATAGGATACTTAGCGGCAATGAAGTTTCCAAAATCTAAGACGGAGGTACTGGAAAAAACAGGTGTTTCCAGCACCGGCGACAGAAAAAATTATGAATAGAAAATGGGAATGATTCCTGATACCCGCCTCCAGCGGCGGGAATGGGTACTAACCACCTGACTCCCACTGCGTGTGTCGTAAGTTTTTAAAATTCTGTCGGACTTCAGAAAATACAGCTATATATATATCTGACAGGTAAGTTTCATGAACAAAATGTTATTGTTATGATACAATAAAGTTTGTTCATACTTACCTGGCAGATATATATATAGCTGTATTCTCCGACGTCCGACAGAATTTCAAAACTCCCGGCACACGCAGTGGGCGGCCAGGTGGTTAGTACCCATTCCCGCCGCTGGGAGGCGGATATCAGGAATCATTCCCATTTTCTATTCAGATTTTTCATACCACTGTCCCCTGAGGGGAGGTGGGTGGGTACTTTAATTATATATATCTGCCAGGTAAGTATGAACAAACTTTATTGTATCATAACAATAACATTTTGTTCATGAAACTTACCTGTCAGATATATATATAGCTGAATCCCACCATTGGAGGTGGGAAGGGACAGAATAGAAGGATTTAGGAAACACCTCAAGTGCAGATGATTGACATCTTGATTCCTTACCTGTTAGCATAGCTGACTTCTTGATTACTGTCACCGAAGTCTGCTTTTGCTTTACTAGAGTTGCCAACAAGGTAGTGGACCTGTTTGTAGTTTGGTGCGCTCATAGATGATCTGTCAACGGGGGTGTGACCACAATGTGACTAGACCATATTGACCATACTGTGAGGGCCAACGAAGCTAAAACCACCACCTGACCTAACCTATCGAAGTTAGTCCCATAACTACTAGGCTAACGAAAGGGAAAGCGCCTCAAGCGACCAACCCTTCAAAGTTAAAAGCACACCTATCCCTTTTTCTATAGGATAGGATTCGTGCTGCTCCTGCCTCCAATAATATTTCTACGGATATGTATGGTCCTAGCGACTCGCAGATCTCATATGTCGTCTTCACATCCCGTCGGGAGTGTGAAGCGAACACAGAGTTGCTTCGCTCAAACGTGGCACTCAGGATATTACTGAGTGTCATGCTCTGTTGAAATGCTTCCGAGGCCGCGCCCTCACCTCGTGAGCACTTACTTTAAAAGGTTTCAAATCTTTGTTCAAACATGACGAATGAGCCTCTTAGAAAGACTCCTTAAAAATAACGCCAGGGCGTTCTTCGAACATGGGCAAGTCTGGTCTTTTTACGGAACACCGCAGATTGTCCGAATGACCTTGACTTTCTTTAGTTTTATCAAGATACAAAACTTGAGAGCCCGACAGGGCACAGGACTCTCTGTGGCTCTTGCCCAATAATTTGTGCCATCCCCTTGATCTCCAGGCCCTCCTGGGCCAAGGGTTAGACGGGTTTTCGTTCTTAGCAAGAACGGAAGGCTTAGAGGGACACCGAATTATGTCCTCTAAAGCCAAAAACCTCTTGATGATGGCTAAACCCTCACTAAACCCTCATTGCCGTAGCTAGAGTGGTTAGAAAATTAGCCTTTCTGGTCAACGTGTATTAAGTTACAGAAAGGAGAGGTTCGAAATGCTTTGACTCAAGAACTTCAGACTACGTCTAAGTTCCATCAAGATTTCCGCAGACCTCAAAGATCGTGAAGGGCTTTGTGTTTGACAGATCCGAATCTCTGAGCCTAGAGGCCGTCAACAACATATTTCCGTATTCTACATCGTTGGGTGACTTAGCTTATCCCATACTTCAGACGGAATGGGAAGGCGGTAAAGTCATTCACAGAGGTCAGAGGTAGAGGAACAGTCATTCTTCCTGCCCTATGTTCAGAAACGGCCCACTCCGATTGGTACACTGCAAAATATGCAGCACTGCTTTGCTTTGGCAATGAGACTTGCAATTAATCTTGAAGATCCTCTCGCTTCTTGACAGTCTGAACGCATTCAGACTCAGAGCGGAGAGATTTTAGGTACCTCTCGAAGTGAGGCTGTTAGAGTAGACCGATTCTCTCGGGAAGGGTCCTTGGAAAGTGCCTCTCTGAAGGACGTGACCTCTGTGAATCCAGCCTCTCGAGGCCAACATGGGCGATCAGCGTCTTTCTCACTCCCTCTGACGCCAGCGATTATCTTATTACATTTCCTAAGCTTTTGAATAGGGAAAAGGGCTAACAACTATCCCCATTCCATACTATAGGATGGCGTCTATTGCTACCGCTCTCGGATCGAGAATAAGGGCGCAACGTAGAGGAAGCTTCTTCGTCTTCAATATTGCAAAATCTACGAAAGGACGTCCCCAAAAGTCTCCACAACTCTCGACATACTTCTAAGCGAGGATTACTCAAAAGTCAAACGTCAGTAGTTGCTGCCGTCGATCGAGAAGATCCGCACGGACGTGCAATCGTTGTAAACGAACCTTTCTTACGGATCGTTACGTTCCGGTGCCTATGCCGATAACCATCTCTCTTTTCTTGGGATATGAGAGAGCTGCGGAATTATCTGAGATGATTTGGACCACTCGACCAAAACCTCACTCTTCGAGGAACTGGAGAGCCAACCAAATGCTTCCAATTCTTTAGATTATGTCCAGGACCTCTGTCCGGATGCGTGGCTCCTTCTCATTATCACCTGAGGTGATCCTTAACCCATTGAGAGACGTTTAGAATTATCTCTAGATCATTTGATGTTTTTTATTTCAGTTCTCCTGTAGGAAAAACTGTAGAGGTCTGAATTGCAGTCTATTCAGGGAAACAAGCTTCTCCAGCGAGGAAATGGTCCCCAGCAGACTCATCCATTCCCTCACTAAGCATGCCTTCTTCCCTAATAAGGCTGCGCTTTGCATAAGCAGGAGAGCATTATTATAGTGCTATGCTGCGGTAGACTCGTACAGAATTCTGTTACAGTGCGGTAAGCAGCGCCGAACATGTCTAAGAGATATCTCTGTTGAAAATTTCTTAGCAAAAGGAAGTCGTTTATTCATGATTACCAGAAATCCCCTCAACCCGAGGCAAAAGTCATGATTGTAGGGCAGAGATACGGTTCGTAAATCAATCCCGCGGGAGAGAGAGACGTAACCGACTGAGAGTACAACGAGCTACCTAACCACTGAGTTGGTGACAGTGTGAGACACTGTGACAGTTTACAGGCAGCAGCTTATGTTCACCTTCTCGCAGTTCTTATGCCGAGTCTGCCAGCTATTCTGTTCATCTAAAGGAATAGATTTTCCATTATTTGAACAGAAACTCTCAAGTTGGCATATCTAAGCGAACAGAATTCGCTAATACAGAAGCTGATTTTGTGTTGTCGTAACATTACGCTTAATTAACCAAATGTTAAATCGGAAACTCCTTGAAAGTTGCCGGGAGTACCGATTAAATATACTGCGTCATCCACAATGACAGCAACCTCTCGTTTCGCACTATTCTGCCTGAGTTACCAGCTACTCTCTTCTACGAAGGAATAGGTTCGTTACTATTATCGATCATAAGAAAAAATTCTCAGCAGGCATATTTAAGCGAAAACATTAATTCGCTACATGCAGAAGCTGAGTGGTGTTGTTGTAACAATACCTTCAAGCATTGTCCTTACACCGGAAACTCCTGGAAGTTGCAGGAAGGACCGATTAAATACACTTAAAATAACAGTCCTTTCGGTTGCCATCTGTAGAGGAACCACGATATGCGTATATGACTTGAACTTTACATAGTAATATGACGCGAGATAAAATACCTAAGTATTGCAGTTCACGTTGAACATTAAATCTCTATACAAATTCTTCCTCGACGAGGAAGAGAGAGAGAATGGAAATCGACTGTCTTCATTCTCTTTGCCAAGAAAAGGAATATTATTCAAATGGAAATCCTCAAGTGAGAACCAAAGAAGATCGAAAAGGAAAGTTCAAGCTTCTTATGATATTTGACATAAGACTTCATGGACGTAGTCTATAAGTCTTTTTTCCTGGATGAGCCTCTGACTAATGAATGAGAGCTCTTTCGAAATTTTGTTACTTATCCGCTTATGCGATAAAATGTTATTAAGAACTTTGTCAATGAGAACTAACCCAATTGCATGACGGAAAGTAATCCAGGAATTCGAGCATATAGCCTTCCCGATTCCCGCAGAAATCGAGGAAGGGGCAGGATTCCTGATTAGAGACTGGGCTTACGACAGGAATGACCTTAATGTTCCCCTTCGGCAGCGCAATCCGAAAGCAGACGAGGCGTTTTATGACACCGAAATCTGCTTACAGTTTTCCTGGAATTCATCAAGTGATGGATTCTCTTGAACGCTCCCTTCGTAGAAAGAGAAGTAGACATCTTGACGAGACCAAACTCCTTCCTCTACTTCGACGACGCTCTCTTGAAGAGCGTTCTTGCAGGAATCCTGCGAACGTCTTGATGCGTAGGACGCCTATCGTTCTGAAGAACGTCCTGGCAAGTGCTCTACCGAGCGTCATGACGTGTAGGATGCCGAGCGTCTTCAAAAGCGTCCTCGCGAGCGTCCTCGCTAGCGTCCTGGCGAGCGTCCAGATGTGTAAGACATCGAGCGTCTTCCAAAAAGCTTATCAATGTTTATGACGTCGAGCGTCTTCTGAAAGGCCACCCGAAAAACGGTCCTGGAGAGCCGCACACTGCTCCTGAAGTGAGAGCACTATAGGAAGACGTAAGGCTATCGTCTCCAAGACGGCCTTAAAAGACTTTCGTTACCTTCTAACAAAGACGGTGGCCGCCTGTGCAAACATTTTGCGTCTTAGTAATGCAAATGAACATATCCAGACACGCGCTCAAAAAAGGAACGCCGAGCGTTCCGAAAGGCATCGTCGCGAGGTGCTTGCCGAACGTCCTGATTGCATTCTTTGAGCGTCTTGAAGAGCGTCCGGAATAGAAGAGTGACGAACATCAAGGGAAGCGTCATAGTGAATGACGTGCGTCAACACGAGTAACTTGAGAGGCTTCCTGGCGAGGAGAGAGCCGCTTCATAGAAAACGCGAGCGTCCTAAGCATAAGTACGGTGATCGTCATCAGGACGAGTCTTCAGGACGTTCGCCACTCTTGACAAAAACGACGGCCGGCTGTGCGACATCTTGCGTCTTTGTCACGGTCATCGACACTGCAGAAGGGCATTTAAAAGGACGCCTGTGTGTTCTTGGGTATGAGGAATTCTTTGCCCTTCTCCTGTCGAAAACTAGGATAGTCTGTCCAGTGTCATCTCTGTCCGCTGACAGAGCGTCCCTTAGGGACGAGTAAGATGCTCTTGGCGAGCTATTTGACTATGCAAATCAGCTTGCCGGATGTCAATCTTATGAGCTTGAACAATATCCCGTTCGTAGTAAAGCGAACGTCACATAACGTATACATAACGCCATGAGGGGTGGAGGAAACCTTAGCCGATGACAAATAAGACCTCCTTGGAGCGTCACCAAATTGGCGAATCTCCTTGAGAAGAAGACGGTGCTTTCAATCCTGCTTCTTCTCCTGTTTCGTACCAGATCCCAGCTCTCCCTTTCAGTCTAGATGGAGGAAGTGCAAACGAAGTCTTCCTCTCGATAGAGCGTTGAATGTCTCGAAAGGCGTCCTTGTGAGGGTCCTGCCTTAAGGACATTTTTAATCTCTTGACCAAGACGACAGCCGCCTGTGCGACATTTTGCGTCTTTGTCACGCTTATCGATATTAAGTCAAGCCGAAGGGACGCCAGATCGTTCCCCGTAACCCTCCTTCGGCTTTCGACATGCCCTCTCCCTATCCTGGGAGTCCGACAGAGGTCCAGGCCTAGAGGCGTTATGGGGCGGATCTGACGTTCCCTCCTGACGAGAGAGAGGGGACGTGAAGCGTCCTCTTCTCTAAAGCTTCTTAGAGGGCGCGAGTCCTTCCGAGAGCTCCAACCTTGCTGGGAGGACGCCTCGGAGGACGAGAAGCAATCTTTCATGATTCGTGCACGTGCACGATCTTTGGCAGCCTTATCCTGCCGAAGGACGCCAGATCGGTGGGGGGGTTCCCGTAACCCTCCTTCGGTTTTCAACTTGCCCCCTCCCTGGTCTTGGGAGTCCGACAGAGGTTTAGACCTAGAGGCGTTATAGGACCGATCTGACGCCCCCTCCACACACTAGGGGCAAAATCAAAACATCACTACACTCACAACACTGATTGGAGAGCGAGCACTTTTTCAAGCTTACTTGATGTAATCCACAATAATAGAAAGGGCATTACTTCTCACAGAACTTCCTCTAGGCCCGTAAGCCATACCACAGGGTTAGGCAAAATAAAGTCTACTGGTACTGTGGAGGAAGACCTCCTGATTCTATCACGCTCTAATTTGCGTACATACGAATCATACGTCTCTTTCGGAATCAGTCAACATTACACTAATTACATTGATCTCTCAACAAAGAAAACATGTATACTAAACGAGTGTCTACCGAAGGTTTCGGTAGCCTCCCCTTACCCGTTGCAGACAACAAAATCTGAAACTAGGCTAACTAGATTCAGTCATCATATGCAATGAAAAAATTTTAATTAATTTACCTTTATGATAGCGTATGCCT
The DNA here is from genome assembly GCF_015104395.2 of Macrobrachium nipponense. NCBI lineage: Eukaryota > Metazoa > Arthropoda > Malacostraca > Decapoda > Palaemonidae > Macrobrachium > Macrobrachium nipponense. Next base: position 54,245,357 of record NC_061090.1, on the reverse strand, counting down.
AGCCACAAATCCAAGTCAATCATTCAAAAAAATAAGTAGGATACTTAAGCGGCTAATGAAGTTTCAAAATCCTAGGCGGAGGTAGTGGAAACAGGTGTTTTCACTACCGCGACAGAGAAAAATCTGAATAGAAAATGGGAATGATTCCTGATATCCGCCTCCAGCGGCGGGAATGGGTACTAACCACCTGGCCGCCCACTGCGTGTGCCGGGAGTTTTGAAATTCTGTCGGACGTCGGAGAATACAGCTATATATATATCTGACAGGTAAGTTTCATGAACAAAATATACAATTAAAGGCCCACCCAGCCTCCCCGCAGGAGACAGGTGGAAGAGAGAAAATATGATAGAAAACGGGGATGGTTTTCCTAGTCCTGCCACCCAGGGCAGGCAGGCCGGTAGATCATCACCTGACTACCTGTAGCGAGTGGCGCGAAATTTGAATTTCTGTCGGGGACGACGGAGTCTTAGCTATGTATATATCTGCCAGTAAGTATGTATGAAACTTTATTGTAACATAACAATATCATTTTTCTGTTTTTACTAGAAAGCAAAATGGTTATTATAAGCATTAATTAAAACAAAGACCATAATAATTTTGGAATTAGACACTTATGCTCCCTTCAGACATTTAGCATGAGGTGTAAATGTAGTTTCTAGTCAGAGCTATCAATTTCTGACAAAACATCAATACTTACAATTTACCATTTTCTATAAAACTAATACACACAGCCTTATTTTATGCCTATATGGTAAGAAATCTGAATGAACGTTGAATAATAACTTACATATATGCTATATGAAGTTAATGAGTAAATTCTGTAGATTTATGATTTTTTTTTTGTTTTTTTTTGTACTACAACTCAAAATTTTTGGCAGTCTCTGGCATGTCAAACACATGTGTCACAGAATAGCATTTGTAAGATTTATCTCCATTTCTCTTTCATTACAGTTAAAAGGTTTATACAAATGAAATATTTATAAGTCTTATACTAGTTCCATAATGTCCTTCCAACTCCACACACTATTCATTCAAATTTGTTAACAAGAGATTGAATGCTGTGGAGAGAACACTGGTGGTAGAAATGTACAGGTCTTGCGCAGTTATAACTCAATCTCATACAGTTTATACTTTATGATAATACACATTTCATATGCTTTTAGGTAGTATATTCCACATAAAACCTGTGGATGGTAAAACACTGACCTCAACATCTTGGGGGATGCTGAATACCTTGATCTACTTGAACATATACTGTACTACTCTGAACAAATCACAACTGTGTAAAACCATAAAAAAATCATATAAGTCCTGAAGCAACAAATGGTAATACAGATTACGGGTGAGGAATGAGGTAGGATCCCAAAACTAGTTTAGGTTACCGTGAAATGCATCTCAGTATTTTACTTCTTCCCTGTGGTACCGAAGGTCATGTTAGGTTTAGGGATGGTGAACTGAAGAAGCATCCCCATATTTTGCTAGAATTTACAGTACTCTAGATTAAGATAGGCTACATCAGGGTAGTTGACAATAGTTGACAAGACAACCCTCTAGCCATGGTCAGTTAGCCTAGGACCCTACCAGCACTCTAAGTTAGGTTAAATTAGCACTCTAAGTTAGGTTAAATTAGGTACACACTGTGTCCCTACAATTGTCCTTATCACATCTTCGTACTTTAAAACCACGGTGTAACTCCATACAAATTGTTATCTTGAAAATTGATTTACAGGGAGAGAGAACGGACGTGTTGTTACGATGGCCACCATGGAAGTCATAAGGAAGCCATATGTTCAATTAAGGATTGGCACAGGAAACCTACTAGCTATAAAAGGAACTATAAGGTAAATGACCAAGTGGTGATATAGTGGCCACCGATCCCAGAATGCGGTCACCTTCCTGAAAATGTACTTGAATTCGCTGCCATGAGCATCAGTCAAGAGTTGTGGCCTATCCAGGCAGCACACCGAGACCTCTACGCTCCTCTCGAAGTGTTTCTTCCTTAATTACGAAATAATGGCATCAGTCAAGCGCTTTTTTTGGGAAGTGGCTCCGAGAGAGGTGGCCACTATGTAACTGCTCAGTCATTTACCCTAAGGGCAACCTCTCTCAGAATTTGGCCACTTCCTGAAAAAGCGCTTGAATTATGCCATTAGGTATATGTAATTTAAGAGAAAACACTTACTTCGAAAGGAACGTAGAGGTCTTGGTGTGCTGCCTGTATAGATCACAACTCATCACTGATGCTAATGGAAGCAAATTCAAGTGCTTTTTCGGTCCCGTTCCGGGAGAGGTGGCTGCTTTGTCGCCACTCAGTCGTTTACCAAAATACCTACTTTTGGAAAAGTCAATTACCAAGGTAGGTGGGTAATAGGCTACCTAGGTGGTATCAGATGAGGAGCAACTCCATTGTTTTATCATTATCTTAAGTTGGTCAGGCTTAGAATACCTAGTAGGTACCTACTATAAAAAAAAACTCTAGGTAGATCTAGGGTAACCTTATCCCGCGGTGACCTAAAACTAATGGCAGTTGAGGTTTTTCTAAAATACAGTTTTACCTACTGAAACAAGAATTTTAAGTAATATTTATTCGAACAACTGTAATTAACCCCCCAGGGGTGGCCAAGTACTAAACATTGGGAGAAGATACATTGGACGCCCTAATATCCCTAGTGGATGTCATATCTGCGGTTACGTTCCTTGCAGTCCGTGCAGACTGCTTCTGTAGAAATACCAAACTCTGTTTTTTTTCCATCTGTCCATCTGCCTGTGGTGGTCGCGCATGGTAACGCTGCGTCCCTTTCCGGGCTTTAAAATAGTTACGCTATGTCTAAGTTTTATGTAAATAAAAGGATATC
>NC_061090.1:54234287-54242002 GCF_015104395.2 Macrobrachium nipponense | reverse complement strand
TAAATAAAAGGATATCTGGGTGTGCATTTGCAACTGAAAAGTGTTTTAATAATTTACTGTATGCGAATTATACCGTTAATATTCAAAATAGGATACTATTATTATTATTGTTGAGTGTAAGCTGAATGTAGCTAACTACCTAGCTACTACCTAGGTAGGTACTATCTAAAGCCCGGGACGCAGTGTTACCGTACGCATACACCACAGGCGGGTGGACAGATGGAAAAAAACCGAGTACTATATAGCCTAGTATTGTTACATAGATATGAATTAAGAGTTTAATCTCAGGCTGCTACATAGCTAAGGCCTGTCTTGCGTGGTTTTCCCACCATCTAAAGTTCTAAGCTAGTTTCTTACTACTAGCTACCTACTACCTACCTACTAGCTAAATAATAAAGGCGAGCGTTTTACACCAACAATGATGGTAAAAAAAACGTAAAAAGCAGACCGTTAAGAAAAATATGGCCAATGGTCATCAGATCGGCCAAAATACCTCTAGGTATTAAGGAACGTTTACGGCCATCGGTGGCTATAAGGAAAACAAGCTAGCTAGCCCCTAATACCTAGGTACTTAAGCTTAAGGAGTCTCCTGATTTAAATACAACCCAATTAATTTTTAAAAACTGTACTTGCCTGAAATCATCACTACTTTAAGCACGTTCTTTCACAATAGATAATGCACACTTCTGGACCAGTGGGGTACTATATTTTGTTGGTTGGTGGGTTTATTTTGTAAAATGTGACATCTCAGGAGTAGCAGTAGTAACACGAACAGTTTTGATATGTATTTACAACGGCTCCCACGTCCGTCTCACTTTACCTTTTGGGTCTGTGTAATGGTACTTTTCTGTGGTATCAAATATTTTCGATAAATTCCCCTCCCTATTTTAAGTTTTCCTCTTTCGACAGATCTACGATTGTCTGACGTTACCTATCAAGTCCTTTTCGTCTTCTCGATATGGCTGATGTTCAAATCTATTCCTCATATTGGCACTATCTGCTGGGCAATTAAAGTTAATAAAATGTTGTAAGTTGTCAGTTATGGCAACATAAACATTCTCTATCTTCCCCTTTTATTTTTTTCATGTCATTTAATTCTTGTGTGTTTAATCTAGCCTAGTCTTATTGATTAGCACAGTGGTTTCAGTGTTATAATTTTTCAGTGTTATCATACTAATTTTATTTAGATTTTTAATGTTGGTTTGTCATTTCTTTGTTTTAGCCATGAATTCTTGTCTGAATCATACATGTTAACTGCCAGCCTTTAATAGATTCCATTTTCCAAAACTCTGACTAACTCTTTCATATAATCTTTCAGAATCAAAGGTGTTTTATTATTTCCATATTTGGTTCACAGTTATCTCATTCATGAGCCTATTTCCACCAAGCCCAAGTGTGAGCTTCAGAAAGAAGAGTTAATTCATTCCCTTGAGAGGCAGGAAGAGGCCCCTATTTCAGGTCTTCTTAATGCACAACTGGCAGAATACCTTGGTGCTTTCAGTATTATCCTATATATATATATATATATATATATATATATATATATATATATATATATATATATACTTGATTATCTATTTTCTTGCATTTATTTCTTTCTTCTTGATTTTCATTGCTTCCATGGAAAAGTGTTTGGATTGGAGATCGGGAGTTGGCTACTCTACGCAGTCCCTTTCCTTGTGTACCTACTGGAATGAAATGGCATATAAAATTTAGGCCAAAGGCTGGGACATATGAGGTTATTCAGCATTGAAAGGGGGAAGTGAGAGTAAAAGTTTTAAAGGTGTAATTATGAAGAAAAAAAATGCAGTTGCACTATGCGTGGAAAGGAAGATGGAAGAAAGAGAATATGACCAGAGGTACAGTAAAATGAATGGACGGGGTTGCAACTAGGGGCCGAGGGTGCGCTGCAAAGAACCGTATGTAGTGCATACAGTGCACCGAGTGAGGTGCACTGACGATACTACAACCGCCCCCCTAATGATGTATAGGTATAGATTGGAGAATGGACACCTGCTGGTTTTAGGGGCAATATGAAATCGCCCCTAGCGTTGGGGACTTGGTTTCTCGAGCAACTGTTACTATTCTTAGTGGAAAATGCTGAAACAGAGAAGACCAGAAAATAATATCATATTCATTTCTAATAGAAATTAGGTATTTTCTCTGATAAACCTTTATTATATAAGCTTGAAATTTTGTATGCATGGCTCAACTATAATTCACGAATGGCTGGTCTACCAGAAAACCTTTCGTTGTCTAATGCAAATTCATACGTAATCCTTCTTAACAGTGGAAAAAAAATGTTATCTTAGAACTCACCTTGTCCAGTTATTATATTTTCTGAAAAAGAAGGCAATGAGGCCATCTACTGGCAGCTTAGAGAAACACTGGTCGATGTACAGTCTCTCTCTCTCTCTCTCTCTCTCTCTCTCTCTCAGAGGCTCTACCCAGATCTGCACACTGATGGGAAAGAGGAAAAAATAGACAAGAAAGACAAAATCTGCAACCTATTGAAAAGAGGGAATTGCAGATTCGGAGAAAGATGTTACTACAAACATCCCAAGGTATGTCACAACTATGAAATCTATGGTAAATGTGCATACCTAGACGGCTATGACGATGATTGCAGAGATCTACATTCAAAAATATGCAAAAACCTAAAAGAAGTAAAAGAATGTAAGTTCGACAAAAAATGTAAATATATGCGCCCTGTAGCCATGAATCAAAATCAATTAAATAATCAATCAAATAATAAAATCCAAAATAAGAAAGAAACAAATAAAGAAAGGAACAAAGAATATGAGGTGAAGGAAAAAAGCAAGCCATCACCGCGATATGGTGTGTCAGCAAAGAATTTCCAAGCATCAGCTCCAAGATACAGCTCAAGAGATAAATACTGTATTTACGATGCAAGAGGATATTGCAGATATGGAGAAAATTGCAGATTCAGACACAAAATGAATAATTATGATGAAGAAAGATAAAATATTATGGAAAAGTTGGTTTTGTTAATGTCAGAATTTCTGGAAATGAAGAAAAGAACAACATACCAGAACAGGAAAGAGATGTGGGAAAATCCCTATTATTACTCATATTAAATGAAGGAGAAAACACGCAAGCCATCATAGTGATGAATGCGCAGGGTTTAGATACGAGTAACTCAAAAAGAAAAATAGAGTACTTAGAAGAACTAACCCAAATTGAAAAGAAAATAGATATAATGAATATAAGTGAAACCTGGTATTCCCAAGAGACTGGGAATGGAGAATGACGATCAAATAAAAGGGTTCCAAACTTATAGATCAGATAGAAAAAATAGGAATCAAGGGGGAACCGTGATATATGGGAAAGACAAAAAACAAGGAAAAATATATGAGAAATATAGTAATTCAGAATGTGAACTAATAGCGGTAGAATTTGAATCTGAAAAATTAATGAACATAGTAATATATAGACCCCCTAATACTAAAGAGTTTGACATAATAATAGAAAAATTGGATGATATATGTAGAAATCACATGGACTGGGCTATTCTCCTATCCAGAGACTTTAACTTTCCTTTCGTAGACTGGAAAGAAGGAATAGGAGATTGTGGTATATACATATAAAAAAGAGAGTAATAGTAGTGCAGAAGATAAGAGGCAATTCGAAAAGCTATTAGATATGCTACTAGAATACAACATTCAACAAATAAATCACATGCCAACAAGAAAGGAAAATACCTTAGACCTAGTATTTGTGAACGAGGTGAATTATGTTAAAGAAATAATGGTTTATAATGCGAGTATTTCAGACCATAATGTCATAGAATTAACAGTCCATTCCAAAGCAAGTGAAAACAGAGATAAGCAATAAATAAAAAATTGGGAAGGATATGGAAAATACATCTTCTACAGTAAAAATATAAAATGGTCAGAAATAAATGAAGAATTAAACAAAGATTGGGATAACATTTTCGTAAGTGATGATATAAAGGTAAATACGGAGATATTATATAAAATATTAGAGAAAATAGTGGATAAATATATACCGAAGAAGAAAAGTAAACATCAGTCATGTATACCAAGAGACAGAAGGATCTTGTTCCTGAAAATCAGAAAGAGGAAAAAAGGTCTTGCAAAGGAAAAAAATGCATGGAAAGTGATAGAACTAAAAAGTAAGATAGAAAATGCAGAACAAAAGATTATACAATCAAAAGAAAATGAAAAACGGGACTTGGAACATAAAACCCTAGTAAATATCAAGCAAAACCCAAAACTATTATACTCATATGCGAAAAAGATGAATAAAAGAAGAATAGAAATAGGCCCTATAAGAATTGAAGGGAGATTAACGAATGAAAAAAAAGGAAATATGCAACATATTGGCAGAACAATATAAGAGAGAATTCACCCCTAGAATTGATAATGAAGATAATGATATAGAAGTAAGGGATGAAAATAGTGAATATTTAGCAGACATAGATATTAATGAAGCTGATATTGTGCAGGCTATTAATGAAATTAAAAATGGAGCTGCAGCAGGGCCTGATGCTGTCCCTGCTATTTTGTTAAAGAAAGTAGTTCATTCTATCGCAAAGCCACTTGCAATATTATCAAGACAAAGTGTAGATACAGGCAAGATTTATGATGAGCACAAATTAGCATATATTACCCCTACTTTCAAAAGTGGATCAAGACTATGAAACATTTAATAAAAAAATAATTTGTTTAATATAGGACAACATGGTTTCGTACCCGGAAAAATTACACAAACCCAACTGTTAGTCCACCATGAGAACATATACAAAAATATGAAAAGCGGAAATGAAACAGATGTGGTTTATCTAGACTTTGCAAAAGCTTCTGACAAGGTAGATCATAATATATTAGCGAAGAAAATTAGAAAACATAATATAGTGGATAAAGTAGGAAGATGTTTAAAAGAATTTTTACACAACAGAAAACAGATAGTTATTGCAAACGATGAGAAATCGGATGAAGCTAAGGTAACATCCGGTGTGCCACAAGGTACGGTGTTAGCTGCATTACTGTTTGTTATTATGATTGCAGACATATACAGTAATGTTAAGGACTCGGTAGTGAGTAGTTTTGCCGATGACACAAGAATAAGTAGAGAAATTACTTGTGATGAAGATAGGAACGCGCTACAAAGAGACCTTATCAAAGTATATGATTGGGTAGAGGTAAATAGGATGGTATTTAACTCTGGTAAATTTGAATCAATAAATTATGGAGACAGAGAAGGAAAGCTATATGCATATAGGGGACCTAATAATGAGACAATCACAAATAAGGAAGCAGTTAAAGACCTTGGTGTGATGATGAATAGGAACATGTTATGCAATGATCAAATAGCAATTCTATTGGCAAAATGTAAAGCAAAAATGGGAATGTTGTTACGGCACTTCAAAACAAGAAAAGCTGAACACATGATTATGCTTTAAAAAACACATGTTCGTAGTCCACTTGAATATTGCAATATGATATGGTACCCACACTATCAAAAGGATATTGCACAAATAGAGAGTGTACAAAGGTCCTTTACAGCTAGAATAGAAGAAGTTAAGGATCTTGACTACTGGGAAAGACTACAATCCTTAAAATTATATAGTCTAGAAAGGAGAAGAGAACGCTACTTGATAATTCAGGCAGAAAGAGCAAGCAGAGGTAGATTAATAGTGCCCAAAACTATACCAGGAAAAATAAGGAAAGCACACAGGACATTAATCCACTACGCACCAGCATCGATAATGCAGCGTCTATTCAATGCATTGCCAGCTCATCTGAGGAATATATCAGGAGTGAGCGTAGATGTGTTTAAGAATAAGCTCGACAAATGTCTTAACTGCATCCCAGACCATCCAAGATTGGAAGATGCAAAAGATACCGGAAGATGTACTAGCAACTCTCTGGTAGACATTAGAGGTGCCTCACACTGAGGGACCTGGGGCAACCCGAACAAGATGTAAGGTCTGTAAGGTAAGGTCTCTCTCTCATATCATTAGGACACTGTGAATGAACATTAAAACCTGCTCCTAGAGATAAGTGAACACACGATATCTTCTCTTAGGAGGGACTAAAAAGTCTTTGAGACATCCTAATCCTTGTAACTCTCTCTCTCTCTCTCTCTCTCTCTCATATCATTAGGACACTGTGAATGAACATTAAAACCTGCTCCTAGAGATAAGTGAGCACACGATGTCTCCTCTTTGAGACATCCTAATCCTAGTTACTCCTTGTAACTCTCTCTCTCTCTCTCTCTCTCTCTCTCTCTCTCTCTCTCTCTCTCTCTCTCTCTCTCTCAAAGGACCCTTCCATTACCAACTGAAAGCTCCTGTTTTTCCCGCGTCAGCAAAAACCAAAATTCACGGTCTTCTCTCTCGAGAAAGGAATGATCAGCTTCGTCCTGATAAGGAGTTACTGACCAAATGAACAGAATAAACCTAATCTCGAGGACATCTACGAAAAAAGACGCGAAAGGGGGAAGACATCTAAATCCCTTTAACAAGGACAGTGAAAGAGAGAGGAAGAGAGAGAGAGAAGACGAAGAAGTTAAGGAAGAAAACGAAGACTAAAAAAATTTTCCCATAAGTGTGTGTGTGTGTGTGTGCATTTGTTCGCATATGTGTTTACGAGACAAGACGCGTTTCTCAACATATTTTTTCCCATACATACAATAACATCAGACGCAAAAATCGAAGGCTTTTATATAAGCAAGGTTTTGTATTACGATCCAAGAACTTATTGCTAATCTCCGGAGTTACAAAGGCTTCAGCTCGCAATTCTATTCGACCCTGAATGAACCCCATCCCCACCCCCCACCCGCCCCCCCATCCCCCCGAAAGCCATACAAACCGCCCACATCAAATACTGAAACTCAACAAGCAGAAAAAGGGATTTTGGCGAAACGATTGATGTTTTCATAAAACGCTTGATAAAACTCTTGCCAGTTAAGCAGTATTTCGTGAAGAAAACGAATAAAAGGTATTATTAAAGAGAGAATAATTCCTCATAGCGGTTGGCTGCCAGTTCAAGCAATATTTCGCAAGAAGAGAAAAATTCAGCAAGACTAAGATCTATTTTTTTTTTTTTTTTTACGCTTATTCGGGAAGAAGTCGTCCACCTCCTCTCCCTCTTCATTTCTCTTGTTTCTCTTTATGGCCATGGGTTACTGAATAAAAAATGATTAAAAATATCATCTGATATATCTGGTATACTAAGCTATGTTTTCTAGCTTCAGGCCAAACGGCTCAGTCTCACGGGACATTCGTATTTCGAAGCCAAAGGCAAAGCGGTAAGCAGAGGTCTGAAACGTATAACATAGCTCCTGAATCTTTTGTATACGCGGTTTCTTGAAATCAAGTAACAGCTACGATTTTTCAGCCCCATGTCAAATGGTTCTGTCTCACGAGATATTCGTACTTAAGAGAATCCAAGGACAAACCGGTAAGTAGAGGTTTGAAACTTGTAATATACTTTACGAATCTTTCACTTCACTTCCTACCAGATAGGCTTTCAGCATATCAGTGGGGTCAGTCGTTCCTCTCCAGTCTTACATTTCTTCAAATATTCCATCTCTACTAATGGGACAAACGAGGCCCATAAGATCCACCAGAATTAGTGATAATATTATGAATATAATAAAATAATGAAGTTCCTTCCTAATTCCCCTGCCAACATAGGTCTATACGCTCTTCTGCGATCTCTGTTCAA
>NC_061090.1:54229287-54231787 GCF_015104395.2 Macrobrachium nipponense | reverse complement strand
AATAATAATAATAATAATAATAATAATAATAATAATAATAATAATAATAATAATAATAATAATGACACTTCCGCTACTTAACAGTAATAAGTGGTAAGAACACCAACCTGAGGGAGTGATAGAGAATGATAAGACAAAGATCCTCTGGGACTATGGTATCAGAACGATAGGGTGATACGTGCAAATAGATCAGACGTGACGTTGATTGACAAAATCAAGAAGAAAGTATCACTCATTGATGTCGCAATACCATGGGACACCAGAGTTGAAGAGAAAGAGAGGGAAAAAATGGATAAGTATCAAGACCTGAAAATAGAAATATGAGGGATATGGGATATGCCAGTGGAAATTGTAGTACCCATAATCACTGGAACACTAGGCACGATCCCAAGATCCCTGACAAGGAACCTGGAAAAACTAGATGCCGAAGTAGCTGCAGGACTCATGCAGAAGAGTGTGCTTATAGAAACAGCGCACATAGTGAGAAAAGTGATGGACTTCTAAGGAGGAAAGATGCAACCCGGATTCCCACACTATAAATACCACCCAGTCAAATAGGATGACTGAGATAAAAAGAAAAAAAAAATGCATACTGGAGCAACGAAGTAAACACGATTCAATTTCCTGTGTCGTCTACTCAAGGCAGTAAAAAAAGAGCTCAGCGCTGTTCAGGAGTCCTAATACATACTCCTTTTGTGTCCTAATACATACTCCTTTTGTGTGTGTGTGGTGTGTGTGTGTGTGTGTGTGTGTGTGTGTGTGTGTGTGTGTGTGTGTGTAGGCGGGGATGGTTTAGAGTTGGAGCAAAAAAAAAACAAAAAGTGCTCTCGAAAAGTACTCAAGATCAGGGAAATTTAAGACTTATTATGTGGATGCTGTTACCTGCTCTTGACAAATCCCATTGTCTGAATGAACAATTCTCAGATTCTTATTATTAATTATTATTATTTTTTTGTATTTTCGATTTTCCTGAATCTTTTAATACAAACGTGGATAGTAAAATGCGTTGTTACATTTTCACATGTTAGTTAGAGAGAGAGAGAGAGAGAGAGAGAGAGAGAGAGAGAGAGAGAGAGAGAGACCTACATAATCAAATACAGAATTCAAATATGTTTATATATATACGTATTTATATATATATATATATATATATATATATATATATATATATAAATATATATATATATATATATATATATATATATATATATATATATATATATATATATATATATATATATATATATATATGTGTGTGTGTGTGTGTGTGTGTGTGTGTGTGTATGTGTGTGTGCATATAGTGGTATGAAATAAAAAAAACTTTCATAAATGAAGAAAGTCTGACCTTTCACAAATAAAGCTAATTCCAGTAGTCTACCTTTTCCGCGATCCACTTCCTCTCCCATCGACGGCACAATCGACAAACTTTTTACCATTAACCGGGGGGCAAATCCCCCTCAACAGTCGGAAGATGAGAAAGGGGGCTTTTGGCACCTCGCCCCCCTATTAGGAAAATTGCGCAAAAGGGATTGAGAGGATGAGAAAAACAATCCCTCTGGCGCAATCTAAGCAAGAGACCTGTAAAGTTTCCACTGAATAAGATGAATGAGGCGGGTGCTTTTCTGCTCTTCATTCCACCTCGAGGAATAGCCTTGGCACCGTATTCCGATTTCTCGGCTTAGGAACTTTGGGGCCTCAATTACTTTGGGCGCCCCCCCAAAAACGCCCTAATACGAACTTTTGGGAATCTCGGTAGCCTCTGCTGACACATAACTTCATTGGAAATGTCACGCGCCGTTCATATGAGCGATAGGTTGCGTTCAATTGCTACGTCCTTTTTAGCGCGATTGGAAAACCACCACACCTCACGATCGTACCAATTTAACCAATAATGCTTTTTGATAAGAGGGATCTCTTCATTCTGCATTTCACTTTTACTTCCTCTTAATTCTTCCTACTGTACACCATATTCGATGGAAGCTTGAATTCCGGATAAATGAATCTATCGGTAATCAAGCAAATCAGTCTCTCTCTCTCTCTCTGGGAGCTTCCACATAACAGTCTCGTCTCTCTCTCTCTCTCTCTCTCTCTCAAGGGCAAATGCTAAACTCGTGTTTCATCACAAAAACGTATGAAAATAATTCCACATAACAGTCTCTCTCTCTCTCACAAGGATTACATTTCCCAGTTCGCTAAACCGGAGCGTGGCCACAGAGGAGCACCATCATCAAACGCTCCCACCCAGAGGACAGGAACATGACCCAGGAAGAGCGGGAGATTCTCACCCGATTTCGAGGTGAAAGAAATGACTGTAGCATCCCGGAGTTCAGAAGACGTGAACGAAAGGATAGAGAATAAGAGCTTCTGTCCACCACCCGCCCCGGGCGCCCACCCCCGCGTTTTTGGGAGGCGTGTCCTTCCGGAAATTGGGAGCGTTCTCTTTAACGGGAATTTCCGGACGAGTTCCTTGAACACTCTCTCTCTCTCTCTTTCTTAGTGA
>NC_061090.1:54206787-54226787 GCF_015104395.2 Macrobrachium nipponense | reverse complement strand
AAACAGCGAATCTGTATGTTAAAATGACATGAATTTGAGGATGAAGTGGCGGAGGATGCATCTACTAAACTTCTAAGGATCAGAAATTGCTTTGAGAAAGCGTGCTCCACTAACTTCCGCAAATTGGAGAAATGCTATGAACACGCGCGTGTATGCTCTTCTAACTTCTATAAATTAAAAAAGAGAAGAAGAAGTTCTGAAGACGAGTGTGCCTCTCAAACTTCTCTGAACAAACTCGGTACACAGTGGATAACTTCTGAAGATTATATTAGGAAACAAAAATGTTCTCTGATGTCATCAATGTTGATGTTGCTGTTTTTTTCTTTTTATCACTTGATTCTAGTTTACTTATTATGTTGTTTTTGTTATTGCTGTATTCATAGTCTGCTTTAGCTGATGTCAATGCTATTGTTTGTTGCATTTTCGCTTATTCGGGGAGTAAGCCTACAAATCACTTTGTTGTTGTTGTTCTTGTTGTAAGGGTAGGGAAGCCTTATGGAAGAGCCTAAAAAGGTCTGAAAAAGACGTTTCGCGTTGAGTTAAAGATACAGGAATTTTGGGGTAGTATATTTATGATTTATCTATTAGAAGGAAAATGTAAAAAATAAAATAATGTGCATGTTAAACAGTACAGACCAATAATTTAAATACGCTATAGCGTATTTAATTTTCGCTGGCGAAATGTCGCGCTATTTGACCGTAGATTTTAGCACCCGCCCCGAGTAACCTGGAGGTCGGATCACGCCTTATTTTTCACGCTTTTACAAAATAAACGACGAATTATTATAATAAATCATAATTTTAAACTATATATGATACTGCTGATAACAGTTTGTAGTGATGAATAACATATTTAAGACATTTATTAAGAGCAAACAAAATTCGTTGATGACTTATTGCAATCAATTCTTTCATCCAGGGAAAAATAGCTATTTCTAAAAAAAAAAAATATTTAAGTAGGGAAATTTAATTCAATCAAAAACTCATCAGACAGATAAGAAATTGGTGTCAAACGAACAGATTTTCTAATATATTAAAGCATTTTGTATTTGACACAAAAAATTACACCAAATGAACGATATTGTTGGGGACCCCAAAGTCTCATCAAACTCGTGCTGGTGTGAAAGCGCTTCGACTTTCATTATGCAACTAGTATTTCCTATTAAACGGTTCACGTTTCGGCCGCTGGATGGCGAAAGAGTGACAGGAAAACGGGCCTGTGTGATACATCCTTTATTGAAAAATGAAAAAGAGCTTCTGCTGAAAACAGTTTGGAATTTATTTTACTGTAAAATAGAAAAAAATTACCTTGGCAACGTGTAGGATGTCAACAGACTGTGAAGATTGAGCTTATTTGTCAGTTATTTTTTTTTTCATATTATAGGTGGATTTATTTATTCATAATCTTATCTATGAATTTAGATAAGTTCTGGTAGGAGGAAACAAAGAGTCTCTCTCCCTCTATTTATAAATATATATATATATATATATATATATATATATATATATATATATATATATATATTATTACATTTTATTGCCCCTCTCGTCTACCCAGAATTTCTTGATTTAGTTAGCCTAAAAGAGCAGCCATGTTTTCTCCTAAATCAGCTGATTTTGGGAGAGAAACACGCGGTAGGACGGGTGAAAAGGAATTTCCAGTCAGGCTGAATCTTAGGGCAAGACGGGCAAGTCACGGGATTAGCTAGGCCTCGATATGGGTTTTAGGGACTCCTACCATAAGACCGTTGGTTGTTTTGACTTTCCAGGCAATGACCCGAGGCTGTATGTGAAATCCCCGCATTTCCAAGACACCCAGCCTCTGCCTCAGTCGAAGCTAGACCTACAGCAAGGCGGACGCAATTTTTCTCCTCCTCTGACAGGAAGTCAGCCCTTTTGTCCCAAACACTGGTGGGACCATCTTCATAGCACAACACATGTTCAAGCCTCATGGATTTAAGGTACGTCTAGGAAGTAAAAAAACTCCAAACCTACTCTTTTTCTCCAAGATGACTCTTGTTAATTTCATTTTCAAATTTCCCTTGTATCACTTTTACATCAAAAGCCCTTTGTCCTCATCGGGCCATGTGCTTCCCCTTGTGACTTGTTAAGGTGGGTACACACGTGTGAACCGAACCTTGTATTGTAAACCGATCCTTGTAACAAAAAACGCAAGTGAAGGTGGACGGTTCCTCGAACCCGAACCCCGAACCCGCGAGGTTCGAGGCTCGGTTTGCCCTCCGTCCGCCAATTGGTCGGTTTTTCTGGGCCCCGCATTCAAAGGGAGGTCTCTTTGAACGTTACGCCATGTGTGGACGGGACCTGTATTACACGCGTAACAACAGAGGTTGCTGAACTTGTTAACACCGACTATGAACAAGACCGTCCATAGTAGAGTCCCTTGTTTTGGTCAGTCAGTACGTATATGTCTACCATGGCTGATTGAAGTGACGAAGAGGTCCTTCAATTTATTAGCTATTACAAAGAAAAGACTTCACTGTGGCCAGAAACTTCTTGTAATCTCAAGTCAGCGAGTAATTCCCGACCACTGTATTCTACCCTTCTAGTATATAACCTTGATTGCCACCATCTTCTTTTATTTCGCTTCATCTTCGTTAAATAATGTGTAAAAATGTACGCGGCAGCTGCTACTTGCATGGTGGCCATCGTCGGTAAACAACCCGGACAGAGACAGACTGGTGATCGCAGTGGATTGAAATGAAGTTACGTGCTTAACGTGGTTACGGTTCGTCCTCTACATTTTGACACCTTGTAACCGTATATGCGTAACTCAGTTACACATACAAGGTTCGGCTCTCACGTGTGTACCCACCTTTAAAGATTAAGTCTTCATTGCATACCTCAGTTAAAAAAACACTAGAGTCCTTTTTTCCCCAGTGTGTTAGATAAAACTGAATAACTGTAACTTGTGCAAGAAGTCTTCCTTTTTCATTTTGTGTCTAATCTGGGAAATTTTTCCAGATTTGCTGAGTCACGTGTCCTGTCTCGCCTGCAAGTGCTTTCCTTACAGTAACCAAGATCACAATGATCTGTTTCGGAAACCAGCCTTGTTACACATCTGTTTATGGCCAGCTTTTCCTTATTGTGAGATAGATTTGGTCCACGTGGGACAAGTTGCATTTACTGTTCCCAGGCCATTCAATGGCCTCTTGTAAATAAATGTATGTAAAGTAATTAGCCGAGTTTCCTGGTGACCTCTTTCTCTAAAAATAATAATACCAAAACTCCCCTTTTTAAGGTAAGTTAAAATCCAGTTTCTTTGCATTTCCATATAATATTTTCTGTTTACGTATTCGGTTTATACGAGTCCCCGATATGATAAAGTGTTGACGCTTGCTATGAACCTGGCCTGCTTAAAAAGCTTGTAAATCGCGCTATCCCTTGTAAAACATAAAACTGTAAATGATTCTACAAAGCATAAATCAAAGCACACTTGCGCGGGAGACACACGCAGACTCACGGTAAGCCATATTATTCATGTTAATATGATTATTCTTTATAACCATTTGTTAGCTTAAGGTACGTTTAAGTAGTTTTATTAGAAGTGTTTTAAAAGATTGTTAGAGAGAGATTATTATTGTAACAGCAAAAGCGCCAGAGCTTAATTTTAGTGGCAAGCAAACAATTTGTCCCGCGAATCCTCTGTTAATGTGTATCAGCTAGGCACGTGTGAGCTATGTGTGGGAGATAATATTCTAGAAAGTACTAGTTCACCTAGGAAGTGCTTTGCAGGGTTTATTGCATGTGGTAGCAAGCCTAGCTAGTTAGGAGTGTTCTACTAATAGTTACAGCAAAAGAAGTGTACAATTCTTTTGTCTGTGATATGTTAGGGGAATTCGTTTTAACTTAGTTTACATTTCAAGTGTTGGTAACTGCTTAGCCTGCCAGCGCTCAGTTTGGCGCATGTGCTCTTCCAGAACTGGCCGCCAGCCAAAACTCACCCATTCACCAACGGCAGCCATCTTTACCCCTTTAAACTTTATCTCAATGATTTAAGCAAAGTAGCGTAAGTCTTGATGTTTTAACGTAACTAATATCAATCACCATACTAGTATCTATCGTTCTGCCAGAAATTTAATGCTGTTTTGCTTTGAATAAGAAATTAGAATTTCGTGTTGTAAATCACCTTCGCGTTGACAGAAAATCAGCTGTCTCATCACTGCATGTAGCGCTCACCACGCGTTTCACCTAGAATCGCTCACTCGCTGGCTGAGCGAAAGTTTAATTTCACTAACGTAACCTCTTTTACAAATGTTTTGCTAACATTTCATCTTAAAATCCTTACCGTCATTTTCACTTGTCACAGGGTCCTAGTAAACTTACGTAAAGTTAATGCAAATCTTAAAAGTAAATTACAATAAAGGAATTGTTAACGTAAAACGCGTCATTGTAAATTTCATATTATAAGCGCAAGCTGCTACCAGTAACGTAAAAATCGTTCATCGCTAGCGCGTTATCGTTTACCTACAACATATTCAAAAGCAATTCTTCCATTAAACTTTAATGTAAGTAGATCATTTAATGCAAGTTGCATCATATTAAACTAACATTATTAGTTCACATAAATACAAGAGGTTTCATCATATATAATTTCACACTCTCAGAGAGAGAGAGAGAGAGAGAGAGAGAGAGAGAGAGAGAGAGAGAGAGAGAGAAACTATTATTCCCCAAGCCAAGAGTACTACGGCTATTACCATTACGCATGCAGAATTAACATTATTTTAGTCTCTTGTGTCTTTCATTTACGCTGAGCGTGATACGCACCTGTGTCCATTGCAGTCTTGCAAGCATTTACTTCATTGACCGAGTATTTCAGCCAAGGACAGCATTTCCAATTTACTGTTACCTGTCGTTGCCCGAGTGGTCTTTTCCATTTTTTATCACAAAAGACTTGCGTATACCGCAAGCACGAATTGCACAGTGTGCCACGCAAATTCATCACTTCCATACAAGGAAGCCTACCAGTCTAGGACTGGCCACCACCAGTGCACGTCAGGCCTTACCATTTTACAGTGCCACCAATTCGCAGCACTGTCCATCGACTGGCTGCTGAAGTACTCCTGCCTTTTACTTTCTCTCCTCCACCATTACACTCTACCACGAACAGAGTGCCATTTCTCTTCAGTATATTTGAGTATACTGCATTTAGTGTCGTCCAACGGGACACACCAGCACACTACCAGTGCAATCAAGGAACACCTCCTCAAAGTGCCGTGCACCTGTACATACGTACAGGTAGCGCTTTACCTGCGTGTCCGTCCTTACGGAACGCCCAATTCATTAGTGTTTCCATGTACAAGGATCAGTGATCCTTCGGAACACTCCAAGGAACGCCTCCTTAAAGTGCCGTGCACCTGTATTGAACCTACAGGTTGCCCATTCCAGCATATCCCAAGTTAGGAACGCCCATAAGTGTGCCTTACACAGCACACTCCATTTGATTTTTTCACCTCATCAGAAGGTGCCATTCACAACGTGCCACAGAGCACCCAGTCTTTTCAGACATCCTTTCATTACCACATTGCAGAACCCATTTCTAGGCGAGTGCCACGTTACCAAGTAGGCACTCCCATTCCATCCAGTACTGTTCCTAGCCATCATTTTCATCCGAGCCTCTACTGCAGCCAAAAGAAATGTCTTCTCCTGCTGCCCAACCACCTATATCCATGGAGCTGGAGAGGCTCCAGACCCTCGTGGCTCGTGGGCACGACGCTGGCTACACCAGGCAGGAACTCATGCAGTAGGTGAAGGGGCAGATGGACGATCTGCTCCTGCGAGAGAAAGCCTCCAGAGAAGAAGAGAGGAAGGAAAAGGAAAGCAGAGGAGGAAAGGGAAAAAGAAGCAGAGAGAAGGCGCAAGAGAAGAGAGAGAAGGCATGAGCTAGCCCTCCAAGGAGAAGGATCTCGAGATGGAGAAGGCACGACAGGTGAGTGCTGAAGCCCTAGCCATGCAGCCAGCTCCCAGCCCCACGCCTACGGTGTCGCACAATCCCATTGCGAGCATTAACGCTCTAATCCCGAAGTGGACGGAGGATGAGCCAACGAATGGTGACTCTGCCTCCTCTCAAGACCAGTCAGACACCCTACGGACACCAGCCCAGCAGAGGGGCTCCTGTAGAGCCTGTGGGGTTATAGGGCACTACTCCCCCAGATATCCCGGGTGCCCCAAGCATGTGCCTTCGACCAGGCACGTCCACCTGATCAGTGCCACAACCTCCTCGGCTGTTATGCCCGAGTCTAGGTCTCACCCTGAGCGGGTGTGGACCACTTCAGTCACAGTGGCACCCCTGGATGGCTCTACCCTACTAGTGACTCTGCCAGTTATGGTAGATACCGGGTCCAATCTGTGTCTCATAGGCTGGGACCAAGTGCCAGCCAGTGCCACAGTCGACGAGCACACCAGGTGGGCCATGACTTAGATCGAAGGGCAGTCCAAGACCGTTCCCACAGTCGTCCTGCAGGTCACCACTCCTTGGTGCACCAAAAACTCCCACCGCCTGGGCAATAGTGAGTACAATTCGGCATGGAGTAGGTTTCCTATTGGACGGGACCTCCTCTGGGGAATGTTCCCTCCCCCACACCTCTCCAGGGCCAAGCTACCTCTCCACATCAAATCACTGCCAGAGAGGACTCTTCACCTGTGCCAGAGCACACTGTAAGCCTTGGTGACTCCACAGATTCGCAACCTGTAGTGCCATCTTGGCCTTATCACTCAGTGCCACGTAAGAAGTTCTGGAACCAGTTCTGCCGAGACTGTGGCCGCAAGGGTCACATGTCTGCCAACTACGGAGGGTGCGCAAATGTTAATATTCCCGCCATCGCAATGGCCGTCACCAATTCTTCCTCACTAGGACCTCCAGCTCAGGGCCCTATAACCGTCGCACCCCTCCAAAGTCGTTATCCGCCAAGCCACGTCAGAGCCTTTGATGACTCTGGCGCTCAAATCTCCCTGATTCGGGAAGATCGAATCCCTCACGGGGCTAACATTGACCGACGTCAACTGATTACCATTGAAGGTATCAACCACATTAAGATGATCCTTCCCACCATCCAATTGAGAGTCGCACGACCTCACCTTACCAAAGTATGTACACTTGCAGTTGCAAGCTACCTTCCAGGAGGTTACGACCTCCTCTAGGGCAAGACATGAAGTCTCCCTTGCATTTCAAAAAGACTAGGGGTCCTAACCCCACGACAAGCTACTCCCAAAGCAAGGAGACATCCAAGACCTACTTCCTCCCGGAAGTACGGCCACTAACAGCCTCCCCTGTTACCAAGGAGGGAGACTGATCATTCAGAGTTCCGTTGCGAAACCTGTGACGTAATAGGGCACTCCACTAATTGGCCTGGGTGCCTTAGCAAGCTACCAGCAGTGGACACTGTCCATTCTCCACAAGGCTTAGCCTTCCACGAGAGACAGGAGCCCTGTCTCCCATTACCAAGGGCCCACTGAGAGGTATTGCACCTCCGGTACCCGTCACAGGTCCAGCTGACCTCAACTCTCTGCCAGTGCCACTTGGCAACACTGAGCAGAACCAAGCTTCTTCCAGCCTGGATGTAGAGTGACCACAAACCTTGACCTTTGTGCCTGGCCCTGAGCTAGCGCCGCCACCTAACCTAATCAAGGATCCTCCTACAGGAGATCCTCCAACAGGCATGGAGCTTACCGCAGCCCATGGCCAATCCCAAGTCCATGAGTCTTCTTCAACATCGCCTCTGTCACCCGAGAATGAACCTCTGGCAGACTTCACCTTTACACCTCCTCTGGACGACCAGGAACTGCCCAACCAGGAGTCAGCCTGGAGTCTTACCCTTACGACAGCTGTCGCAGCAGCCAAAGTGAGGGCCTCCCCTGCAGTAGGTTCCACCTCTACGACGGTTGCTGCAGATACCGAAGTAGGGTGTTCTCCTGAAATCTCTCAGGCTACCACTGCCTCAACTCCTGATGGCGTTTCTGGCCTTACCCCAGAGTCGGGGCCTCCGTCAACTCCTGGGACTGGTGTAGCCAGGTCCTGGAGGAATAAGAAGAAGAAGAAGGGACGTAGCAAATTAACAAGCTAACCAAAGAAAAGTAAACCGGAAGAAAAGTAAACAAAAATGAAATGACAGAAAAAAATAAGGAAAACAAAGAACAAGATAAAAGTATGGATGCAGAGATACTCATTGATACTACATATGAGGCAATAAAGCAGCATACCTACGAAGAAAATGAAAAAATTACGATATGACAACAGAAAAAGCAAATTCCCGAAGAGGCTCTACCCAGATCTATACAATGACGGGAAAGAGGAAAAAATAGACAAGAAAGACAAAATCTGCAACCTTTTGAAAAGAGGGAATTGCAGATTTGGAGAAAGATGTTACTACAAACATCCTAAGATATGTCAAAACTATGAAATATATGGTAAATGTGCATACTTAGATGGATATGGGGATGATTGCAGAGATCTGCATCCAAAAATATGTAAAAACCTAAAAGAAGGAAAAGGATGTAAGTTCGACAAAAAATGCAAATATATGCACCCTGTAGCCATGAATCATAATCAAATAAATAACCAACCAAGTAATAAAATCCAAAACCAAATAAGAAAGAAACAATAAAAGAGAGAAATCAAGAATATCAGGTAAAAGAGAAAAGCAAACCACAATGAGATATGCAGAGGTGTCAGCAAAAAATTTCAAAGCATCAGCTCCGAAATTCTACTCAAGAGATAATAACTGTATTTATTATGCAAGAGGATATTGCAGAAACGGAGAAAATTGCAGATTCAGACACAAAATTAATAATTATGATGAAGGAAGATCAAATATTATGGAAAGTTGGATTTTTTAATGTCAGAATTTCTGGAAATGAAAAAAAGAACAACATACCAGAACAGGAAAGAGACATGGGAAAATCCTTATTACTATCAGTATTAAATGAAGGAGAAAACACGCAAACCATCATAGTGATGAATGCGCAGGGTTTAGTTACGAGTAACTCAAAAAGAAAAAATAGAGTACTTAGAAGAACTAACCCATAATGAAAAGAAAAAAAATTATATAATGAATATAAGTGAAACCTGTATTCCCAAGAGACTGGGAATGATGATCAAATAAAACCAAGGGTTCCAAACTAATGATCAGATAGAAAAAATAGGAATCAAGGGGAACCGCAATATATGGGAAAGACAAAAAACAAGGAAAAAACTATATGAGAAATATAGTAAACTCAGAATGTGAACTAATAGCGGTAGAATTTGAATCTGAAAAATTGATGAACATAGTAATATATAGACCTCCTAATACTAAAGAGTTTGACTTAATAATTGAAAAATTGGATGATATATGTAGAAATCACAAGGACTGGGACTATTCTCCTATCTGGTGACTTCAACTTTCCTTTCGTAGAATGGAAAGAACGAATAGGAGATTGTGGTTGTACTTATAAACATATAAAAAAAGAGAGTAAAGGGAAGTAGTGCAGAAGATAAGAGGCAATTTGAAAAGCTATTAGATATGCTACTAGAATACAACATTCAACAAATAAATCACCTGCCAACAAGAAAGGAAAATACTTTAGACCTAGTATTTTTGTGAACGAGATGAATTATGTTAAAGAAATAATAGTTTATAATGCGAGTATTTCAAGACCATAATGTCATAGAATTAACAGTTCATTCCAAAGCAAGTGAAAATAGAGATAAGCAAGAAATGAAAAAGTGGGAAGGATATGGAAAATACAACTTCTACAGTAAAAATATAAAATGGTCAGAAATTAATGAAGAATTAAACAAAGATTGGGATAACATTTTCGTAAGTGATGACATAAGGGTAAATACGGAGATATTATATAAAAATATTGGAGATAATAGTGGAAAAATATATACCGAAGAAGAAAAGTAAACATCATTCATGCATACCAAGAGACAGAAGGATCTTGTTCCAGAAAATCAGAAAGTGGAAAAAAGGTCTTGCAAAAGAAAAAAATGCATGGAAAGTTATAGAACTAAAAAGTAAGATAGAAAATGAGAACAAAAGATTATAACAATCAAAAGAAAATGAAAAACGGGACTTGGAAGAAAAAACCCTATTAAATATCAAGCAAAACCCCAAACTATTATACTCATATGCGAAGAAGATGAATAAAAGAAGAATAGAAATAGGCCCTCTGATAAATTGAAGGGAGAATTAACGAATGAAAAAAAAGGAAATTTGCAACATACTGGCAGAACGATATAAGAGAGAATTCACCCCTAGAATAGATAATGAAGATAATGATATAGAAGTAAGGGATGAAAATAGTGAATATTTAGCTGACATAGATATTAATGAACCGCTGGATATTGTGCAGGCTATTAATGAAATTAAAAATGGAGCTGCTGCAGGGCCTGATGGAATTCCTGCTATTTTGTTAAAGAAAGTAGTTCATTCTATCGCAAAGCCACTTGCAATATTATTAAGACAAAGTGTAGATACAGGCAAGATATATGATGAGCACAATTAGCATATATTACCCTACTTTCAAAAGTGGATCAAGACTAGAGGCAAGTAATTATAGGCCCCTGTGAGTCTAACATCACATATTATGAAAGTGTATGAAAGGGTAATGAAGAAAAATATTATGAAACATTTAATAAAAATAATTGTTTAATAAAGGACAACATGGTTTCGTACCCGGAAAAAGTACACAAACCCAACTGTTAGTCCACCGTGAAAACATATTCAAAAATATGAAAAGCGGAAATGAAACAGATGTGGTTTATTTAGACTTTGCAAAAGCTTTTGATAAAGTAGACCATAATATATTGGCGAAGGGAAAAATTAGAAAAGCACAATATCGTGGATAAAGTAGGAAGATGGTTAAAAGAATTTTTACACAACAGAAAACAGATAGTTATTGCAAACGACGAGAAATCGGATGAAGCCAAGGTAATATCCGGTGTGCCGCAAGGTACGGTGTTAGCTGCAATACTGTTTGTTATTATGATTGAAGACATAGACAATAATGTTAAGGATTCGGTAGTGAGTAGTTTCGCAGATGACACAAGAATAAGTAGAGAAATTACTTGTGATGAAGATAGGAAGCTCTACAAAGACACCTTAACAAAGTATATGATTGGGCAGAGGTAAATAGGATGGTATTTAACTCTGATAAATTTGAATCAATAAATTATGGAGACAGAGAAAGAAAGCTATATGCATATAAGGGACCTAATAATGAGACCATCACAAATAAGGAAGCAGTTAAAGACCTTGTGTGATGATGAATAGGAACATGTTATGCATGATCAATAGCAACTCTGTTGGCAAAATGTAAAGCAAAAATGGGAATGTTGTTACGGCACTTCAAAACAAGAAAAGCTGAACACATGATTATGCTTTATAAAACATGTTCGTAGTCCACTTGAATATTGCAATATGATATGGTACCCACACTATCAAAAGGATATTGCACAAATAGAGTGTACAAAGGTCCTTTACAGCTAGAATAGAAGAAGTTAAGGACCTAGACTACTGGGAAAGACTACAATTCTTAAAATTATATAGTCTAGAAAGGAGAAGAGAACGCTACATGATAATTCAGGCATGGAAACAGATAGAAGGAATAGCAGAAAATATCATGGAACTAAAAATATCAGAAAGAGCAAGCAGAGGTAGATTAATAGTGCCCAAAACTATACCAGGAAAAATAAGGAAAGCACACACCGGACATTAATCCACTACGCACCAGCATCGATAATGCAGCGTCTATTCAATGCGTTGCCAGCTCATCTGAGGAATATATCAGGAGTGAGCGTAGATGTGTTTAAGAATAAGCTCGACAAATATCTAAACTGCATCCCAGACCATCCAAGATTGGAAGATGCAAAATATACCGGAAGATGTACTAGCAACTCTCTTGGTAGACATTAGAGGTGCCTCACACTGAGGGACCTGGGGCAACCCGAACAAGATGTAAGGTCTGTAAGGTAAGGTAAGGTCTCCTTGGCACCTGTGCCCAGGGTACAGTGTCACATTCATCTGCAGTGATCCTGGCACCTACCCAGAGAAGGTAGCCAGCCTGATCTCTGCCAGTAAACTAACCCTCTAACCCCTAGAATTGGTAATACTAACCCTCATGTAAATGTCATAATTACCTCATTATAATTGTCCCATCCTGGTACCACTACTAAATCACGCTCATCAATCCTCACCGCATTCATTACCTCATCTCATGTATTTTAACAATTCAGTTCGATAAACCTCTGCTGTGCGTACCGTACTCTGGAATGATTGCATCTCTAATTAACTGTAATGAGTAGGTTAGGCTAATAATTTAGCATCAAGGCATTAGGGTAGTAGCAAGTAGAATTTTCAAGTAACCTAACATAGGGGTAGAGTAGACTGTTGTCACAGGCGACCCGTAGTTCTCACTTAGGCTAGAGTACATTAATTCAGGTAGGCCATTGTAGTTAGCCGTATCGCTGCTCTAAAAAAACTTTAGTTAGAGTAGGAGAACTGGGTAGTCGAGACGATCAACTTATTTAGCCAAGTTTATTGCCCTCTCGTCTACCCAGAATTTCTTGATTTTAGTTAGCCTAACAGAGCAGCCATGTTTTCTCTTAAATCAGCTGATTTTGGGAGAGAAACATGCAGTAGGACGGGTAAAAAGGAATTTCTGGTCAGGCTGAATCTTAGGGTAAGACGGGGCAAGTCACGGGATTAGCTAGGCCTCGATATGGGTTTTAGGGACTCCTACCATAGGACCTTTTTCCTTCCAAATTCGCTGGTTGTTGTTTTCACTTTCCAGGCAATGCCCGAGGCTGTGTGAAATCCCTGCGTTTCCAAGACACCCAGCCTCTGCCTCAGTTGAAACTAGACCTACAGCAAGGCGGACGCGCTTTTTCTCCTCCTCTGACGGGAAGTCAGCCCTTGTCCAAACTGGTGGGACCATCTTCATAGCATGACACATGTTAAAGCCTCAAGGATTTAAGGTAACGTCTGGGAAGTGTAAAAACTCCAAACCAGCTCTTTTTCTCCAAGACGACTCTCGCTAATTTCATTTTCAAATTTCCCTTGTATCACTTTTTCATCAAAAGCCCTTTGTCCTCATCGGGCCATGTGCTTCCCCTTGTGGCTTGTTAAAGATTAAGTCTTCATTGCATACCTCAGTTAAACACTAGAGTCCTTTTCCCCCAGTGTGTTAGATAAAACTGAATAACCGTAACTTGTGCAAGAAGTCTTCCTTTTTTCATTTTGTGTCTAATCTAGGAAGTTTTTCCAGATTTGCTGAGTCACGTGTCCTGTCTTGCCCGCAAGTGCTTTCCTTACAGAAACCAAGATCACAATGATCTGTTTCGGAAACCAGCCTTGTTACACATCTGTTTATGGCCAGCTTTTCCTATTGTGAGATAGATTTGGTCCACGTGGGACAAGTTGCATTTACTGTTCCCAGGCCATTCAACGGCCTCTTGTAAATAAATGTATGTAAAGTAATTAGTTGAGTTTCCTGGCGACCTCTTCTCTAAAAATAATAATACCAAAACCCCCCTTTTTAAGGTAAGTTAAAATCTAGTTTCTTTGCATTTCCACATAATATTTTCCGTTTACGTATTCGGTTTATACGAGGCCCTGTACGTAACAATATATATATTATATATATATATATATATATATATATATATATATATATATATATATATATATATATCAAGAACTAATGCTAAACACTTATTTCATTAGAAAAAAATTATGAAAATATTCCACATAACGGATTCCATCACCAACTCTCTCTCTCTCCTCTCTCTCTCTCTCTCTCTCTCAAGGACTAATGCTAAGCACGTATTTATCATAAAAACGCATGATAATAATTCCACAAAGCAGTCTCTCTCTCTCTCTCTCTCTCTCTCTCTCTCTCTCTCTCTCTCTCTCTCTCTCTCTCAAGGACTAATGCTAAACAATTATTTCATGATATAAACGTATGAAAATAATTCCACATAAACAGTTTCCTTCTCTCTCTCTCTCTCTCGCTCTCTCTGTGTTGATAGCATTGCAGCTATACTACAGTTGTACTTTCTGGAAAAACCTCGTTTTAATGAATTACACATCAAACACGTTCATTTTCAATGTAATTAGAATGTTGGATTTAAAAGGGACTTATAAAACAAGTTCCATTTCTCCGCCAGCGATCAGGAATGTGGCAGAGAGAGAGAGAGAGAGAGAGAGAGAGAGAAGGAAACGTAACATGAAACAATTATTTCATAATACTTTTTTACCATGAAATAATTGTTTAGCATTAGTCCCTTAAGAGAGAGAGAGAGAGAGAAGAAACTGTTATGTGGAATTATTTTCATACGTTTATATCATGAAATAATTGTTTAGCATTAGTCATTGAGAGAGAGAGAGAGAGAGAGAGAGAGAGAGAGAGGACTGCTTTGTGGAATTATTTTTATGCGTTTTTATGATGAAATACGTGTTTAGCATTAGTCCCCGAGAGAGAGAGAGAGAGAGAGCGCTGCGTGGGTTTAATTGTTGGCCGTCTATGGAGAACTGTAGTATTGTACTTGACATTCATGGAGTCTGAGATCTGTGGGTGACTTGTTAATTAACCAAGTTTACATGCTGGCGTTCGTGTGGTTTTGCTTATTCTCGTTGCATTTTAATCCATTTTCATCTATTTATTATTTTATTTTTTGTTAATGAGCGAGATCTCTTCTTTCAGTATTCCCTATTATCTTCTGTTACTTCTTCCTGATGAACACCACAATATTCTTTGGAAGCTTGAATTTCAAGTCAATGGTTCCTGTGGGGATTTGTCCTATATGAATAGAGTTCATCTTCTGAATATAATAATAATAATAATAATAATAACAATAATAATAATAAAATAATAATAATAATAATGTCAACTCAAGAAAAGAGGCAACAAAATCAACCATCTGATGTTCATGGACGACATCAAGCTGTATGGTAAGAGCATCAAGGAAATAGATACCCTAATCCAGACTGTAAGGATTGTATCTGGGACATCAGGATGGAGTTTGGAATAGAAAAATGCGCCTTAGTCAACATACAAAAAAGGCAAAGTAACGAGAACTGAAGGGATAAAGCTACCAGATGGGAGCAACATCAAACACATAGATGAGACAGGATACAAATACCTGGGAGTAATGGAAGGAGGAGATATAAAACACCAAGAGATGAAGGACACGATCAGGAAAGAATATATGCAGAGACTCAAGGCGATACTCAAGTCAAAACTCAACGCCGGAAATATGATAAAAGCCACCATAAACACATGGGCAGTGCCAGTAATCAGATACAGCGCAGAATAGTGGAATGGACGAAGGCAGAACTCCGCAGCATAGATCAGAAAACAGAAACAAATGACAATACACAAAGCACTACACCCAAGAGCAAATACGGACAGACTATACTAACACGAAAGGAAGGAGGGAGAGGACTACTAAGTATAGAGGACTGCGTCAACATCGAAAACAGAGCACTGAGGCAATACTGAAAACCAGTGAAGACGAGTGGCTAAAGAGTGCATGGGAAGAAGGACTAATAAAAGTAGACGAAGACCCAGAAATATCACAGAGACAGGAGAAAGACAGAAAGAACAGAGGACTGGCATAACAAACCAATGCACGGACAATACATGAGACAGACTAAAGAACTAGCCAGCGATGACAATTGGCAATGGCTACAGAGGGGAGAGCTAAAGAAGGAAACTGAAGGAATGATAACAGCGGACACAAGATCAGGCCCTAAGAACCAGATATGTTTCAAAGTATGATAGACGGAAATAACATCTCTCCCATATGTAGGAAGTGCAATACGAAAAATGAAACCATAAACCACATAGCAAGTGAATGCCCGGCACTTGCACAGAACCAGTACAAAAAGAGGCATGATTCAGTGGCAAAAGAACCCTCCACTGGAGCCTGTGCAAGAAACATCAGCTACCTTGCAGTAATAAGTGGTACGAGCACCAACCTGAAGGAGTGATAGAAAACGATCAGGCAAAGATCCTCTGGGACTATGGTATCAGAACTGATAGGGTGATACGTGCAAACAGACCAGACGTGACGTTGATTGACAAAGTCAAGAAGAAAGTATCACTCATTGATGTCGCAATACCATGGGACACCAGAGTTGAAGAGAAAGAGAGGGAAAAAATGGATAAGTATCAAGATCTGAAAATAGAAATAAGAAGGATATGGGATATGCCAGTGGAAATCGTACCCATAATCATAGGAGCACTAGCACGATCCCAAGATCCCTGAAAAGAAATCTAGAAAAACTAGAGGCTGAAGTAGCTCCGGGCCTCATGCAGAAGAGTGTGATCCTAGAAACGGCACACATAGTAAGAAAGTGATGGACTCCTAAGGAGGCAGGATGCAACCCGGAACCCCACACTATAGATACACCCAGTCGAATTTGAGGACTGTGATAGAGCAAAAAAAAAAAAAAAAAAAAAAATAATAATAATAAATATAATATATAACAACACTTTTTTTGCTTATATTCACTAATACCTAGTTATAATTAGATCAAGATGGAGTGAAATGTGTTTTTTTTTTATTCAGTCATGTATATCCATAGGTGTTACATTTCCCCTTAATCGGTTATTCTGGTATTTAGTCTCCACTTACTGGGGTGGTGGTAAGGTTGTGTGTGCGGGGAAGGGGGGAGGAGTTTGCGCCACTCCTTGGGGTTTTTATTTAACGAGTAGGTGATCTGGGGAGGGGTGGGGTTGCTAGGATGAGGCCGGTTTGAAGGGAATGTTGACTCGAAACGGTGAGAAATTGAGAGACCGATTCTCGAAGACCTCGTTCCAGTGAGCGCAAATTCTCTTGGCATTTAGCAGCGTTTTCCTCTTTTCTCCTTCTCTCCTCTTCCCATTTCCTTGTTTCCTCATACGGTGCGCGCGACGCCAGATAACACATACCAGTCAACTATCATCAGGAAAACTAAATGTTTGTTTGTTTGTAAGGTGGTTTTTCAGCAACGGGACCAAAGGCTTTCTACGTGACTTCCGAACCACGTCGAGAGTGAACTTCTATCACTAGAAATACACATCTCTAACCCCTCAATGGAATGCCCGAGAATCGAACTCGCGGCCACCGAGGTGACAGGCAAAGACCATACCAACCACGCCACTAAGGCGCTCCAGAAAAAACTAAATGGAAATTTGAAAGAGCAGGCGTGGCCTTCGCAGATAATTCTTTGCTTTCGCTTAACCGAATGCACGATGAGAGGAAGATGGCGTGCCATCCCCCCCCCCCCCCCCCCCCCCCCCCCCCCCCCCCCACGGGTATTGGGGCATCTGAAAAGTGGAGAGAACGATCTCCTTCATGAAGGAGGAATGAGGCACGAACTTCGTTTTGAACATGATAAGGTTTCATAATCAAAGTACTGGAAACTTTCATACCTCTGCGTTAGTGGATCCCTCCATCACTGTTGTGCCCATAGACAAGATTTGACCTTTTTTAGTTTCTCGTAAAGAAACATTATTGCTTCTCGTATTTCAAATATAAGCTAAACACAATCAACTGAAACCACGGAAACTTTAATTTGCGGATATGGCTGCATTCAAAACTATTAAAATCTAAAGTTTCATTTGTCTCGACACCAAATTAATCTTAGCCAGTCGATCAAGAAGTCTGGTATATCACAAGATCTGAAAGAAAACATTAAATTTTTTTTTTTTTTTACCTGGAGAACTAGACTGTTTACAGATGTATGTAGCACTTACAACAACGCTTAAATTCATAAATCACCTGTGCGTATATGTATGTACGTATGAATGTAAGTAAGTTAGTATGTATGTTTGTGTGCATAACCAACGTTGACTGGACATGGCAGTTGAACTGCTCGCATGTTTCTGGCCTTCCCCAGATGGGCAAGGGAAGCTTTCACTAGCCGGTAATAGGAGCACTTCCTTCTGAGGGGCCAGAAATGGAGAATGGATTCGATGACTCCATTCTCATCCCTTGTGTAAATAGAAAAAAAAAATGGCCCCTTCTGTGTATATATATATATATATATATATATATATATATATATATATATATATATATATATATATGACTGGTAAAAGTGTTCTGTTACAACAGAATTCCATCTAATAAAAGGAGCCCATAAAAAAGCCAAAATATAGAGAGAAAACACTATATTTCAGAGACTGTTGTCTCCCTCTTCGGCGGTCGCTGAAATATAGTATTTTCTCTCTATACTTTGGCGTTTTTATGGGCTCCTTTTATTATACATACATAACATTTATATATATATATATATATATATATATATATATATATATATATATATATATATATATATAGAAGAGAAGAAGAAGGAAATCGAGAAGAGAGAGAGAGAGAGAGAGAGAGAGAGAACCTCTGTCATCTGATTTAGGCTGGCAAGGATGTTAGGCAATCAAAAACCACTTTACATGCATACACTGATGGTCTGTGAACGTTAAAAGGAAATAAGGACGGACTATTATATTTCAGCAAGCATCCTCTCTCTCTCTCTCTCTCTCTCTCTCTCTCTCTCTCTCTCTCTCTCTCTCAAGATTCCATCCCCGGAGAAAGGATTCCTCTTAAATATTGTCCTATTTCGGAAAGAGTCCCCTTTACGACAACAGATTTAGCCTTGAAATGTTATTTAGTTTTCCATCGGCAAATCCCGCCATTACATTAGGATGCCATCAAGGGGAATTACCTGTGGCCAGACCTCATCTGCCCGTTTAAAGCGACTGCAAATGAGCATATTCATTTTCTCTCTCTCTCTCTCTCTCTCTCTCTCTCTCTCTCTCTCTCTCTGCGTTCGGATGCAAAATGGTACAATTATTTTGTCATATTTTTCTCTCATTCTCTGTCGTTTATGGAGGGAAGGGATACGGTTTATGCTATAACTCTGTCCGTCTGTCTATCTGTCTTTAACTCTACCTTTGTCTTTCTGTCTTTAACTATACTTCTGTCTGTCAGCGTTTGACTATATCTCTGTCTGTCTGTCTTTAACCGTACCGCCCTCTGTCTGTCAATGCTTAACTATACCTCTTTCTTTCTGTCTTTAACTACGCCTCAGTCTGCCTGTCTTTAACTATACCTCTGTTTGTCTTGCTTTCTAAATCTCTTGTCTGTCCATCTTTATCTGAACCTCTGTCTGTCTGTCTTTAACTATAAATCTGCCTGTCCACCTTTAACGGAACCTCTGTCTGTCTGTCTTCGACTACATCTCTGTCTGTCCATCTTTAACTAAACCTCGGTCTGTCTGTCTTTGACTACATCTCTGTCTGTCCATCTTTAACGGAACCTCTGTCTGTCCGTGTTCAACTATATCTCTGTCTGTCCATCATTAATGGAACCTCTGTCCGTCTGTCTTCGACTACATCTCTGTCTGTCCATCTTTAACGGAACCTCTGTCTGTGTTCAACTGCATCTCTGTCTGTGCATCTTAAACAGGACTTATGTCTGTCTGTCTTCGAATACATCTCTGTCTGTCCATCTTTAACGGAACCTCTGTCTGTCTGTCTTCAACTACATCTCTGTCTGTCTGTCTTCGACTACATCTCTGTCTGTCCCTCTGTCTGTCTGTCTTCTACTACATCTCTTTCTGTCCATCTTTAGGCGAACCTTTGTCTGTCTGTCTACGACTACATCTCCATCTGTCCATCTTTAATGGAACTCTGTCTGTCCGTCTACGACTACATCACTGTCTGTCCATCTTTAACAGAACCTCTGTCTGTCCGTCGTCAACTACATCTCTGTCTGTCCATCTTTAACGGAACCTCTGTCTGCCTCTCTTTAGCTAACCTCTGCCTGTCTGTGTTTAATACCTATTTGTCTGTCTTTAACTATACTTCTGTCTGTCTGCGTTTAACTATACCTCGGTCTCTCTGTCTTTAACTCTACCTTTCCCTGTCTGTCCGTCAGCCTGTCTTTCACCTTACCTCTGTCTGCATGTCCTTGTACACAAAAGAAACAGTGTCCTACAGAACTGAGAATATAC